>NC_090735.1:136899213-136901713 GCF_036898095.1 Palaemon carinicauda | reverse complement strand
TCGGACCTGGTACCGGGGAGCAGAATACGGGGAGCTTTGGGTTTAGCCTTGTGGCGAACATGTCTATCACTGGGGAGCCCCAATGACGGAGGACTTCCTGTGTCACTTGGGGGTGAAGGGACCATTCCGATCCCACTATATGGCCTGTCCTGCTTAGTACGTATGCCAGGATGTTCCTTTTCCCGGGGATGAATCTGGCGGATAGGAGAATGTCATTCCTTTCGACCCACTCTAGGACCTGAGCTGTGAGATCGCACAACTCCCTTGACCTTAATCCTCCCTGCTTCTTGATGTACGCTACCACCATGGCGTTGTCGCACATGAGGGCTACCGAGTTCCCCTGGAGGAGACGGGCTAAACTTACCAATGCCCTCTGCACTGCCATGAGCTCCAGACGATTGATGTGCCGGGCCTTTTCCTCCACTGGCCATTTCCCCTCCGCTGTTTCCTCGAGGAGGTGAGCTCCCCACCCCTCCTTCGATGCGTCTGTGAAGAGCAGCCTCTCCGGAATAGGGGAGCCGAACGGAATCCCTTTCAACATGTTCCTCCTGTCGGACCACCAGAGGAGAGCATCCTTGGAATCTCCCACTGACCAGAGGTCTTTCAGGTTCCACTAAACCGGTCTGGGCTTGAGCCTGCCCTGAGGAACCAACTTCTCCAACGAGACCAGGTGACCCACTAATCTCTGCCAATCCTTGCCTCTCATCGGCGTACTGGCTAGGAACGGACGAATCACCTGGTCTAGGTTGTCTAGCCTCTCCTGGGATAGGAAGGATCTCACCAGATGGGAATCTAACACCATCCCCAGGTACGTCATCCTGGTGGTGGGGACTAGCTGCGATTTTCCGAGATTGATTGTTATCCCGAGCTCCTTGCAAAAATTCACCAGGCGAATGCCTTGATCTTTTAAGGCTACCTCTGAGGCTGAAAGCAGCAACCAATCGTCGAGGTACCTTATCAGCCTGATGCCCTGCTTATGTGCCCAGGTCGAGGCCAGGGCGAAGACTCTCGTGAAGACTTGAGGGGCTGTCGGCAGACCGAAGCAGAGGGTCCTGAATTGAAGAGTCTGGGAGCCCCATTTTACTCTGAGGAACTTCCTGCTGGAGGGGTGAACGGGAATCTGAAAATAGGCATCCTTGAGATCCAGGGACATCATGAAATCCCCTTTTCACAAGGCTGCCATCACCGACTTCGGTGTGTCCATCTTGAAGGAGGTTTTCATGATAAGCTTGTTCAATGCCGAGAGGTCGATTACTGGCCTCCAACCTCCCGTCGCCTTCTCCACCAGGTAGAGCCTGCTGTAGAAGCCTGTTGACGGCGCGTGTACGGGTTGCAGGGCTCCTTTGCTCAGCATAGCCTCCACCTCTGCCTGCAGGGCTGTTTTCCTCTCCGAGTTGTTGGGAGCTAACTATCCCGCTCGGTGTTCGGGGATCAACGGAGGCGGCTCTGACAGGAAGGGAATCCTGTATCCCTCCCTGAGAACAGTCACCATCCATGGGTCCGCCCCGTTGTCCCGCCATGCTTGCCAATAGCATGGCAAGGTGTAGGGGGCCTCTCTCCCTATCTCCTTCTAGGGAGGCGGTTTGACCGACCTCTCCTCGACCCTGAGAACTTGGGTCTATAGGCGGCTTGAGGTTGAGCACCACTCCTCCTGGAGGACCGAGGAGACTGGTGCCACGAAGAGGTGGAAGCCTCCTATCTAGTCGGAGGCATAGGTGGGTAGGCCCCGTCCGCCGGAGGTCTCCTCACAGGGGGTCGCCTTGGCAACTGTTACCTGGGCTCGGCTGACCCCTTCAGCTTGCCGACTCTCTCCATCGTCTCCGCCACTGTCTGCGGGGGGAACACCGTTTCACCCCAGACGGGAGAGTTCCTCAGGAACTTCGCTTCTCGCTTGGGGAGTCTGCGGGGTAATCTATTCAGGACCGTGTCCCTTCTCCTCAGAACCCAGTTGGCCGTCTGGGTAAGGGACTGGAAAGTCAGGAATTTCATCGCCTTACCCCCCGAGCGGATCAATTCCTGTGGAAGAGCCTGGTTGTCCGGAACCGAGAGGTCGCGCGAGAGTTGGAAGCCTGCCAGCATACAGGCCCACCAATCCAGCCAAGAGGTAACAATCACGATGTCCTGAGCGGTGACCTCCATCTTGGTGGTCTCCGCTTGTGAAAAGAACACCGGAGCGTTCAGGCTACGCTCGTCCGAGTTGCCCTGGTTCAGGGTGGTGACCGCTTCCTCCAACATGCGGGGCCCTGAGTGATGACCGTCAGGCACATATAATTTTCTCTGGGTCTTGAGACCCAATAGATGTTTGAAGGAGCCCTGTGCCTTCAAAGAATTTTTCGGTCCTGACACGTAAAGGTCCACGTGCTCCATTCCCATAGCAACATTGGGTGCTAATGGCAGGGTCAGAGACGGTTTCTTCTGGACAGGGTTGTCTACCATCCTACCCAGACCTGAGAGCCAAGTTCGTTCAGCTGTTGGTTGAGGCTCGTCCAACCTATGGTGC
>NC_090735.1:136744213-136889213 GCF_036898095.1 Palaemon carinicauda | reverse complement strand
ATGCACAATTGGCTTATATTTACTACTGTGATAAATGTTAATTGTACATTGTAGATTATAATCTAAAAGCATATAAGGCCCTACACTATCTATCCATCTACTACCTAATATATATATATATATATATATATATATATATATATATATATATATATATATATATATATATATATATACACACAGACACACACACACACACACACACATATATATATATATATATATATATATATATATATATATATATATATATCATCTCCTCCTACACCTATTGACGCAAATGACATAGGTTAGATTTCGCCAGGTGTCTCTATCTTGAGCTTTTAATTCAATACTTCTCCATTCATCATCTCCTACTTTGCACTTCATAGTCATCAACCATGTAGGTCTGGGTCTTCCAACTCTTCAAGTGCCTTGTGGAACCCAACTGAACGTTTGGTAAACTAAAGTCATATCTGCACGCATAATGTAAACATGACAATAAACTGTATAATCTTAGTTTCTCTGCCTTCAGCAAAAGAAAAAAATGGTTTATAAGTGCAGATTTGGTTGTTGCATGTAAAAGTGCATACAATAAAGTATGAAAAATATATTTAAGAAAAAAATTACTCATTTCAACGGGGGGGGGGGGGATGGTTTCTTCGGATGGGGAATACGATGCTTGTCTCCTTATCCAATCCGTCAAATGTCAGGAAACGAGAGAAGACCCCCACGAGTAGCCATCAGTCAATTTTATATCGTTTGGATAAAAAAACTGTTAACATAATTGAATCTTATTTACATAGAATGTCATGATGATTATTATTCTAAAAAGCAATTCTGCATAACAGATAATAATCGATCCATGCTACTTGACAGCATCGCCTCTGATGATAATGTTATCATCATTGAAATAAAAACGGACAAAAGTAAGCTTAATATAGCAAAAGAGCCGAATATCGAAAGTCACACGATACCGGCGATTTCTAGCAACCGTGACGTCTAACTAATAGGGGTGTGTTCGCTGTCACAACATTTAAAGAGACTTTTGACAAACTAATGATACGTTGTGTCCGTGAACTCCTATTTACCTTTAACGACAAAGTCTACTCGTCAGTAAAATCTAAATAAACACCAAAATGCGTAAAATTTAAAAACGAGCTACTGTTCTCCTCGAGCCAACGATCAATTCCGTAAAATAAAGAAATATACTCACATAATTATGAAGTTTGAAGTAATTCACGACATTAGAGCCTAAAGCACCTCGGCCTCCATAGATGATGACTTTCCCGACAACCATTTTTACACAGAGACGGAGACACAAAGCTTAATTACAATCGTAAATTGAGAGTAGATGAGCTTGGCTGGGATGATAACCTTTAGGCCCAACGGACAAACCACAGCTGAGCACTTCGACTCGAGATAGATTACCTTCCGACCGTTCGTCTACAGTCAGCAGACGATAGGTGGCTGCCAATAGGCACTACATTTATTCATATATCATAACAAATATATCGGGACAATACAAGGATTTTAGTTTTCTCGTATGAATATCTTTAGTCTAATTTAAGTATTTTTTTATCGGTTTACATTTATCTCGATACTTTGAGAAGTGTAGGCTTGTTTTGGAATTATTCCAGTATCTGAAAATGACCGATTTTTATTCACATTAGTAACATCTTTGGGATATAAGTCGATGACTTGATTGAAGAAGTAGAATCACATGTCACTTATAATATTAGAAATGTATATTCTTATACATATATATTGTATAAATAGACAAATTGTCCAATATATGCAAATAAAAAGGGAGGGTGCGTTTCAGAGGATGAAGAAGCTTCCACGTGACGTCACTTTCCCAAGTGACCAGCATGGAGACATCTGCGCCAACAATGCTAAATATAGTTTTGGTTTATCCCACGTTGTTTATTTCTTACTTCTTCTCTTTATTGCAGATATATTTTCTCTCTAGTACCAATTGGCCTGTATCATAATCACGATAAAACTTGCGTATATAAAACCATCTTAAGATATGATTAATGATTTATTTTAAATTCATTATTTCAACTATCATCATTGAATATTATAATTGATTTCAGTTGATTTTTCAATCATTAGGTCTGGCCAGATCATGGACTGGTAAATGGCAACAGTGGGGAATGCAAGTTGCTGGCTGTAGCCTACTTAAGTCCATGCCCATATTGAATTAACGAACAAAGGGATATTACCTTGATTGTATGATTCTAACCTAAACACAAAATATTGCTCTGTAGCGATATATATATATATATATATATATATATATATATATATATATATATATATATATATATATATATATATATATATATACATATGTGTGTGTGTGTGTGTGTGTGTGTGTGTGTGTTGTGCAGTATATTTAGATATTTAAATCTGAGGAAAAGGAAGGCGTAGCGAAAACTGTGTTTGATTTGTAATGTGTTAATTGCCCCACCATAATTTCATACATAAGTCTCTATCTTGGCCTTTTAAATCAATAATTCTCCATTCACCATCTCCTACTTCATGCTTCATAATCCTCAACCATGTAGACCTGAATTTTCCAACTCTTCTAGTGCCTTGTGGAGCTCAGTTGAAAGTTTGGTGAACTAATCTCTCTTGGAGAGCGCGAAGAGAATGCCCAAACCATCTCCATCTACCCCAAACAATGATGTGTGTGCACGTGCTCATTTATGTGCGTACGTGCGCATGCGCTCTCGTGTATGTTGAAGTGTAATAACTTAAATTATTAGTCCGGTATTTTTTTATAGATACATACTCGTCATATAGATAGGTCAAGAGGTGGGACCGTGCCAAGTTCAATATAGTATTTAGATATGAGAGAGAGAGAGAGAGAGAGAGAGAGAGAGAGAGAGAGAGAGAGAGAGAGAGAGAGAGAGAGAGAGAGACTTCATTGCATCCTCCTTCCTCTGATAAACTGGAAATTCTTCACTTGGCGACAGCAAGTCTGAAAATATTCTGCGCGCATTTCCACCCACCAGTATATGTCGGTTGGTCCAGAATGTTCACCATAAAAATTTGCACATATATTCAGTCAGCCACGTTCCTGGATCAAAAAATCTTATTTATTTCTAAAAATAACGATAAATGCGATATGAGTTCATTCTGTATGAGCCTTCGAGAATGCTTGAACTTCATGCAAATATATATACAGTAGGCGCCGGCAGATTACTAACGCATTCATAAAACTTGTGTATCCTATGTGAATAATGCATTACATACACGCACTTGCACACGTACAATCAAATAAACAAATACACACACACACACACACACACACATATATATATATATATATATATATGTGTGTGTGTGTGTGTGTGTGTGTGTGTGTGTGTGTGTGTGTGTAGTGTATGTCTGAGCCATGCCACTATTTTTATGCAAGTAGCAAAATTATTAATGTTTATACATTTGCTAACAATTGTGTTTACACTGCTATTATTATTATTATTATTATTATTATTATTATTATTATTATTATTATTATTATTATTATTATTATTATTATTACTAGCTAGGCTACAACCCTAGTTCGAAAAGCAGGATGCTACAAGCCCAAGGGTTCCAACGGGGAAAATACCCCAGTAAGGAAAGAATATATCTAAAGTATATATGACAACTGATGGGTAATGAATGTAAAATATCTTCTTAAGATCAGTAAAAATTTGAAAATACACCTATCATGTATAAACTATAAGGAGAGGTAGTAAGTTGACCAGGGCACCAGCCACCCGTTGCGATACTATCACTAAAGAGTTATTAGGTCCTTTGACTGGCCACACAGTATTGCATTGAATCCCTCTCTCTGGTTACTGCTGATTTTTCCCTTGCCTAAACGTACACCGAATAGTCTGGTCTAATCTTTCCACATTCTCCTTTGTCCTCATATACCTGACAACACTGAGATTACCAAACAATTCTTCTTTGCTCACGGGGTTAACTACTGCTCTGTAGTTATTTAGCGGTTACTTTCCTCTTGGTAAGGGTAAAGGTAGTATATTTCCTTTCCTTACTGAGCTATTTTCCCTGTTGGGGCCCTTGGGCTTATAGAATCCTACTTTACCAACTAGGTTCGTAGCTTAAGAAGTAAAAAAAAAAAAAAAAAAAAAAAAGTCTTATGTTACCCTGTTAAACATAAAAACATTCGCTGCAAGTCTGAACTTTTGAAGTTTCACCGATTCAACTGCCTGATTATGAAGATCATTACGAAATCTAGTTAGAGATGGAATAAAACTTCTAGAATAATGTGCAGTGTTGAACTGTTAGAATGAACTACATACCTGATATACTACGTACAGGATGGTAATGTCTGGCACGTTCTGAATGCAAATGATGGTCAGAATTATGAAAATCTTATGCAACATACATATAAATCTAAATGAATGACAGGTACAGATATCAGTATTTAGATCAGAAATAAGAAATTCAATAGAGAAGATTTTTTTTCCATCAAATTAAGATGAAGACCAGACTGGAGGACAATATTCGAAACAAGGTAGAATAAAAGAATTAAAACATTTCTCAATTCTATTGAGCAATTGAAGAAGATCCAGATAGATATGTATCTCAAAAGTAAATTTGCGATCAAAAATCGCCCCTAAAATTTTAAAGGAGTCGTATAGAGTTAAAGAAGCACTATCAATGCTGAGATCTGGATGTTGTGGAGCCACATTCATGTCCCCGACCTATTTACAATCATATTGTAAGTTTGGTTGGGGTTCAACTTCATGCCCCGTAATTTGCACCATTCAATGATTCTAGCTAGATCTTTATTAAGGGATTCAGTAACGCCAGAGCTACATTCAGGAGATGGAAAAAATGAAAAGAAAATAGCATCATCTGCATTTGCAACAAGCTTGTTTTCCAGGCCAAACCACATATGTTTATGTTGCATGAAAAATAATGTGCCTAGAACACTATCATGAAGAACTTGTTTTGATAATATACTTCAACATAAGATGGATATACAGGACGCAGACCTTTCCCTTGTAGATAATGATGACAATGTTAAGAATAGATTACTACAGTTTTTTTTTTTTTTTTTTTTTTTTTTTTTTTACATACAAGAAATAAAAATGTGTAGATTTATAAGCATATGCAGACGATAAAGAATTAATGTAACGTCTGAATGATAAGAAATACTCCAATGTGAAAAAAAAGGAAACATCGTCAGGCTCTATAAAATACGAGAATTAAAAGATTAATAGAAAAAGTTAATTCAGGAATGAAAATAACTGTTATAAAAGAAAAAGATCGTAGAAGCTGGTGTGCATTGAGGAGAGAGAGAGAGAGAGAGAGAGAGAGAGAGAGAGAGAGAGAGAGAGAGAGAGAGAGAGAGAGAGAGAGAGAGAGATAATGTTGGGATACACACACACACACACACGCACGATATATAATTGATCGATGTCCAATAAGTGATACAATTTCAAACACTATACAGGAATAATCAATATTCCGTAAGAAATGGTGACATTTAGGAATTTTCCGGATTGCGATGGGTCATGATGGCGGTGACCCTCCCACACTTCCTTCCTTCCTTCGATCCTTCCTTATTTGGGGAATGGCCCGAGGGATGCTAAGAGATTTGATAGAGAAAGATATCCTTTAGCTGAAATACTGATGAATCAATTCGAAGAAAAACTGCCGAATAACAGGAGTTTTTATACCTAAATTGTAATTGGAATACAATTTTTTTTTCAATATTCCCGATAAAAAGGGCGGGGTTGGATGGTGAATATGCTAGATGCAGCTGAAAAGGCTTGAAAACTATGGAGAGAGAGAGAGAGAGAGAGAGAGAGAGAGAGAGAGAGAGAGAGAGAGAGAGAGAGAGAGAGAGAGAGAGAGAGAGAGAGAGAGAGAGAGAGAGAGAGATGATTTAGTCTACATAAATGATTTTCGATATGTGTAAACCATTCGGAGATGATTCACATCCACACCATTGCTAGTAGAAGTTTAAATTCCACGGAAATAATAACAATAATAATAATAATAATAATAATAATAATAATAATAATAAAACATAGCGCAACTTCGTCTACCACCATTAGAAATTAACCCTGCAGAAATGGGTTCTACGAAAAAGAAAAAAAAATTCGCCAATGAATGGACGAATGAAATGTTTGGCAAATCACCAGAATCCTGAAAGGTACTGTCAGTGTTCCATGTTGCGGCGACAGATATGAGAAAAAGAATAGCCCAATATCACAATGATTTTTATATTTTGTAGCACCGTTTACATAGCATGACAAAGTAATAGAAATCTCTTTGGTGAAAAATAGATTAAAGAAAATGTCAAAATGAATCGTAATAGATTTTAGGCTGTGTATGCTGTGTCATAGAGCATGTCGACTTATGCTTAGAAAGCACAATTCTTAGGTTTAGATCATCAGGCAAAGGCATTGACTAGTAATTAACGGTTCCAGACGGTATGGAAACCGCAGTCTATTTAGCCAGAGAAATAAGTGGAAATAAGTAAATAAATGGTGATTTGATAGGAATAAAGATTCAAACGATGATTATAGTTTTCCCTACACACACTATGGTTGGGATGCAATTAATGATATTGAGAATGCTCTAATGGAGTTTTGATTATTCCTCATTTTAATGTGAATATCCAAGAAATGAAATGAGCAATACAGCTTCTTGTAACCACTGAATTACCATGAAATAAGCGATCTACGCTTTAGCAAGCAGCACTTCCCTTATTTATCTTATCTATCGGGAAGAGGTTACACATAGGCCTAGGTTGAGATAAATTTCTGTAGATGCCATTGTCCTGTCTGGCTCTATGAAAATTATTGTCTATCAAAGAAATTAAAGAACTTTACCATCTGGATATCAAATAATGATAGACACTTGACATTAATAAAAAAGAAAAGAAAAAAAAATCACATTGTGCCATGGTCATAGTACTGTGATCGAATTCCAAATATGGTATTGAAATGTTTACAAGAAACTGGTACATTTACTCTTAAGATATATTATAGAATATTCAGGAAAGACGGGAGACATTATACTTCGCGCACTGAAGGGATTTAAACTGAAATTATGGTCGAAATAGTAGCCTACGCCAATATTTTACATTTTTTTTTTTGCCAAATAATACAATCGCTTTTATCCAATTAGTACAACTCACTATTTCCATATATCTATTAGATACTACTAGGTATTTGGTAATGACCCAGTTTCTTACTTTAGCTGTATATATTGCACTTATTTATTATTTTAGGAACATGTGCAAATGAGTAATTACAGTATTTTTTTCTATAAAGGGACGACTTTACAGTAAATCTGACGTTACTTTATTAAAAACCAAGATCTATGTCATCAACATGTGCTAAGTATCATTCCAACCTTAGGAAACTATTGAAATCATCAAATATCCAATGGGGGACAGATAATTCACATAAGAACAGACAAAAAAGCAGCCGAGGTAAGCAGAAACTGCGCTGGGAATTCGCATATGTTTACAAACGATCGACTTGGGCAGATCCAATATCCACTTTAAACTTACGGTTATTTACTTCCGAACTAAAAATATCAACCGGCATAATTTTTCATCTTTAATATTCCTGATTCTTAAAATGTCTAGATGATCATATTAGGAATGATATGAAAGTTGAGGCCCAACCCAACGAAAAATAATGTGTTTTTGTCCTTACTATTTCAATATGCGTCCTAGATCTACATTGATAATTGCTGCAAGGACTTGGCGAGAGTTAGCTTCGAAGCTGTTTCACAAGGAATGGAAAATTACCAATGAGGGTAAATAATGTGGAGAAATAGATCTGTAAACACATAACTCTATTGTGGAGTACGCAATAGTAATTGCGCTGTAGGTTTGTCTTGCTTAACAACTGTAAGAAAGAACCGTGATATATGGTGGCAGATACCTAACGGCTCCGGAGCTATCGTTTTTACTCTTGTTAGTATATAACTTGATAATGACCATAAAGGTGACCGTATGATAGGTAAAAGGAATGCAGTATAAAAATTTTCAGGAATTAATGGCGAATCATTTTTCTTCACACGCAAAGTTACTTGTTAAACGGCTTTCTTTTACAGCAGTACGGCAATTGAAGTAATAGATTTACTCAAACGATCGTATGGAGCTTGCCTTATCTCACATAACCTATTTATCTAGTTATATTTCATAATGTGTTGTAATATGCGGTAGCATTGGATAGCTTTCGTAACAGAATTTGTATGAGAAAATGAGGCTTTGACTGTGACGTCATCTTTGCCTATATTAGACCCAGAGACGTGAAAGAGTTTCTAGTGAAAACGCACCCTTGCTAGCCGACGTATCTGGTGTAAATTTGTATTCTATAAATTGTTATTTTGCCGATTTTTAAGATCAAATTCATTGTGAATATGTTGAATATTATATAAACTTATTATCTATTTTTAATTCTTTAATTGAAAGAGTAGAAAGGCCATTTTTACCCAGATGTAGTCCCGAGGAAGTTCCAAGTTCTAAGATCGAAGTTTCATGACGTCATCATGGCCTAGTTGAGGATTTGTAAACTTAGAAATATTTTCCCGAAAATCTTGGGTCTGTTGATGGTCGTGAGACACTGTGATATATTCATGTTAAGCAGCGATATTCATAGAGCGTATAGATAACGCATAAGAAACCGTAGCAAGGCTGATAACAAGGCCAGTTGCTGGTGGAATTATGTCCCGTCATGAAGGTAAGGCAATAAGACTCTCTGCTAAAAACTGGTCCCGAGCCAAAAAAGGGGGAATTTAGTTTCTCCATTTTATCTCCTTGCTAGTTGAAAATGATTTACTAATCTGTGTCCTTTGTGCCATTCATGGCCGTTTTATTTCTCCAGAAATTATCGCCGTGATTGTAGTAATGGCGTTGTCTTTGACGAGGAAAATACTGAAACGTAGTTTATCAATGGAATTCAGAAATCGTTTTCTCAATTTACACGTAAACGTACAGTATTTCACACGATTTCTGCCGGCAATATTATCATTACTAACAAATAAACACCCCATTGACACAGTGTTTGAGTTTCAATATATGTTTCACATTCCTAAAAGAGAAATGGATTCTATTCCTCCGTTGTTTACATGGTCTCTCCTTTGGCCATATTTAGATCACTTCCATATATTCAATGTTATTAACAGACATTCGAGGACTCTACTTAACTGATTTTCATGTAGGTTTTTTAATGGGGACGTTATTGAATGTCTAGGCCTAAATTAGCCAAGGATTAGATTTGTCTGTAGGATGCCTAAGGACTACTTAAACCATTGTAGGATCTTATGTAGGAAATGAAAAATATGTCTGTCATTTTAGAGTGGAGGAATTTAGGATTTGGACAGTACTGTTTGCTGTTAGTATTTTGTGCAATACGTAACGGTTTACGTTGATAAGCCTAGTAATTAGTTTAAGGAAGTCTTACAGGTTTTGTTAGGCTATGGGGTATTATTATAGTTAAACACAGATAAAGCTTTACTAATAAAGGAATGTGTTTTTACATAGAAAAACCCCTGTTTTCTGGAAAAATGAACTTATTTTCATCGCAAATAAATAGTTAATAAGATATACGCTAATATATCCTACGGTAAAGGGGGTTAACCTGTGGGAACTGGGGATTTTGGGCTTAAGAATTTGCTTGGTAAATTTATGATACTCTAATTTCTTAGATAACAGGAATTCCCTATAAGAAATGGACGAGTGTTGGCTAGTTTGGTATTTTTCTCTATATGTGTAATAGGGGCTGGGGCATAATAACTTACGTATGTCTATTAAAATGTCAAGAATGTTTTTCACTCTAAAGTCCATTGTTTACATCCGAGAGACTGAAGGGGACTTATTGCGCATTTGTTTTTTTCCCATGTTTTGGGGAGCTTGCTGTGCATTTACAACAATGTATTTGTCAGGTAGTACTTCTTCATAAGTTCCCGGATGTTGTTCTACAACAGCCATTTTTTTTTTTTATCACCTTCCCCTTCAGTTTCCATTTAACCACCATCACGTAATGACGTCTCCAAGAGGGAACTTAGGGGAGGTACATCAATCTGTTTCAAAATTTAGTGTAATTTCGTTTATGTCTGCAATTGATTATGGTGGGAATGCTCTCCGTTTAATGTAAAGCTATTGTTACTCATGAGAAATAAAAAAAAAAGACGGTGAAATAATGTCTCAAAGGTCCGATTCTGACTTAATTTTTAGAGAAGCACATTTTCTGTTGCAAAGCTTCCGTAAAGATTGCCAAGACAAAAAAAAAAGAAGACTGTGTCAATCATAAGGTAATAATTTATTTGTGATTTACTTTATCATAGTGTAAAGATTTATTTGTGATTTACTTTTAGTTCGTGACCTGGGAAGGGAGGGGTCCGACTAGTGGTTGTAACCTGGGGAGCGGGGTCCTGGGTGCTTGCCCTCCCCCCCCTGCTAGGGGTTGTGACCTGGGAACTACAAGGTTAGGTTAGGTGGGTTTGTTGGGTTCTGTACCTTTTTATAAATCTCTAAAGTGTTGAATAATCATGTTTTGGCCTGTTTTTAGCCACTTGCATGAACCGTAGATTTTTCCAACTGGTGATCTTGTGCTTATTTTGCATTTCTGACCATTATTATTGCTGCAAATCACTCGTTTATTATATTTCCCCACCCAAAGAGCCCCGGTTTCCCACTGGGGTCCCCCATAATTGTCTTCAAATAATGGTGTCCAAAAATTCATGAACGGGTGGTTTGCCCCATTAATCATGGTCAGAAATGCATAAAACACAAGATAGCAAGTAGGAAAGTTATATGGTTCACGTATTTGGCTAGAAATTAAAGTATCATATATTTACCATTTGCTTTTATAGTGACAATTAAATTTGATAGTTCTTGGATAACATTTAGATCAACAGAAATGTCGGAGGAAAATTACACGACACTCCGAAATAAATACATAGTAGTATGATTTACTGCGCATATGTTTGGCTTTGCTTTTGCCAGCTGTTTTGTTTATTTTATGACTTGATCATCACTTGGCTTTTCTAACCATTTACCAGCTTCCAAATATTTATGTACAAGTTCACGGATATTGTTTTACAACAGCCATTTTTTCCCAAATCCTCTCCTTCAGTCCCAGCATGACTACCATCACATGATATATCTTAGAGGGAATTACAATACTGTACATTTTGAAATATACACTGTAGTATGATTTCATATATTTTGGTAGTTGATTATAGTGAAATCACTCTCCATTCAGTATATAAGTATTGTGCTCATGTGAAAGTAAAAAATATCCCCTAAACAATTACCCAGGGGATTTTCATACGCGACGCATCCATGTACCCCTTGCCAGAACACAGGAGTAGTGAGGTAATGTTAATTTTGTGAGCGTAGGAAGCCACCCCTTAGCAAAATCCATGAGGACGTTATATGAATCATAGATGATTTTACTTTAATTTCCAGTCACTTACATGAACTCTATATTTTTCCATCTGGTTATCTTGTGTTTATTATGCATATCACACAATATTGGTGTTTCCTCATCCTAAACCCCGATTTCCCACTGTAATCCCCCCATTTTTGTTTTGTTTATAGGAGATGTTAGGAAAGCTCATGAACTCACATTCAAGGTCAGAAATGGATAAAACTCAAGATTGTTAGTGGGGAAAATATAGTAATACACAGAAAATGCTTTACTAATAAAGGAATGCGGTTTTACTGAGAAAAAAATCCCGTTTTCATCGAAAATGACCTTTATATCCTTCGCAAGTAAATAGTTAATAAGATGTACCTTAATTTATCCTATGGTAATGGGGGTCACCGAGTGAGAACCGGGGCTTTTGGTTGGGAAATTTACTGGTGAATCGATAAATAATGGTAAAACTAACCTTTTCTTCTCTATAAATTATTCTCTGGAATGCTTGATAAATCTATGAAGAATCGAGCTAAATATGGGCATCCTTTTCCCCTGAAATATTTATTTCACTCCTATGTTTACATTTTACAAACGACTCTTATCTGCATATCTTGTTTAGTAATAACATCTTTATACTTCCTGTGTACTAGCAATCCTTCCATTTTCTTTCTACCCATGGAATTACTCCTGTTCATTTATTTGTATGTCATTGCCCCTCCTTCCTTCCCCTACCATATGACAAAGTTTACCATACTTGGTCATGTATGTATGCTTGAGTGTGATGTAGGTAGTTCTGTGACACACTCCTCATTTTCTAAGGACAACTCCTCAGCTCCTTTGTAGCTGTGTTGGGTGTGCGTTATGGCACTCAACGTAACAAAGTATAATGGCTGCTATTATGGTTATATGGATGCTAATGCGAAGTTTAACAATGAGTATTATGGTATTCCTAGTTTAGTGAACAATCTTTTAAAAGCTCATTGTATTAGCCCTCAAAGTTTAAAGTGTTCCGAGTGCAATTCTGAGTTAGCCTTTAGGGAAGACTAGCACATTTTCTACTGTAACTCGACTGTAAAGAATGCCAAGACACAAAAAGACACGTTGGTGTCAATCTTAAGGTAAGGAAATGTTTTGGATTCACTTTTAAGTTTTTAACCAGGGAAATGGGATCTGGGGGCTTGCCCCCCCCCCTGCGAGGTCTGTGACTTGGGTAGTTTTGTTACCTTTGAAATGTTAAACCATCACTTTTTTTCTGTTTTCAAAGTCCCAGGTTCCCACCTGTGTCCGTCGGGAGAGGGGATGGCAGGAGAACAGATTATTTGCCATAGAAGTAAAAGTCAAATTCGTTGAGAGCACGATATTTACTGTAGGAAAAGTTATTTTTTCTCTCGGAAATAAAGTTCCGTGTTCTATAACTTTACCAAAATATAAGGTTCACATATTTGACTAGAAATTAAAGTATCGTATATTTACCAATGTTTCTACGGCTAGTTGGCAAGTGTGTCTGCTGTTCCACAAACAACCCTAAATCTCTACCCATTACCTGGTCCAGAAATTATAGAAACGACAATTGCGCTCTGTTATCCTATGTAAACAAATTTGGAAAACTGCATTTAGCTCTCATTTTAACACATTCTTTCACAAATGGAAAGATGAGCAATGTAAATAACTTACTTGATCAACATCATATGATTGAATTGATTGTTTGTATTGATGAATAGCCTATCTACCATCTATTCTATACTGGGTACTTTTTTTGTAACCTTGACAAATGCTTTTCTGTCAAGGATCTCGCAGAGCTAGGACTTGGTACCCATTGACAGAGGCTTGATAGAATTATTTAGTTATACACCAGTACTGGAGTTGCTATTTCTTAATTATGTTAACCCTTTTACCCCCAATGGATGTACTGGTACGTTTCACAAAACTCATCCCTTTACCCCCATGGACGTACCGGTATGTCCCTGCAAAAAACAGCTATTTACATTTTTTGCTTATTTTTGGTAACTTTCTGAGAAACTTCAGGCATTTTCCAAAATTATGAGACCTCTGTATGACAAATATTTAGGCTGTTAGCACAATTTAAAAAAAATATATTGCAAAATGTGCTTGAAAAAGAAAATGCCTGGGGTTAAGGGTTAGAAAGTTCCAAATAGCTTGGGGGTAAAAGGGTTAACTGGAGTAGCTTCGGGCTTATGACACCGCAACTAGTGAACATTGCTCAGGAGATGATGCTCCTCCCGTACATTCCACTTACTTAAACTTACCTTGAACACCCTGTTCTTATTTATGATACAGTGAAGTGAGTAATGCATAAATAAGAATACTGTACAGTGAACCCTCGCTACTTCGCGGTTCGACCATTGCGGATTCACCACTTCGGATTTTTTCCATAACCCATATATATACAGTAATACAGTATATATATATATATATATATATATATATATATATATATATATATATATATATATGTATGCATGTATTTATGTATATATGTAGGTATGTATACAGTATGTGTATACATATAAATATATATATATATACACACACACACACACACATATATATATATATATATATATATATATATATATATATATATATATATATATATATATATATGTATATATATATCTAAAGTAGGAAGATGTGATGTAGTTCTAAGGGAAAAGTATGGGAAATATGTCTGGGTAATAAGCAAAGCTCTACCTCCAGTTTGTTTCTTCATTATGATCAGAGATAAATGTAAACAAAGCATTGGTTGCCATTTTTTATCGTGCTTTTTAGCGTGTTTAGGAAATGCATGATATAAAATCACCTTTAATATTTGTGCCTGTTTTAGTTTAGGGTACTGTAGTACATGCATTAAGTGTTCTGTACATTAAAGGGTAGTTTGTTAACAGAACTACGTACAAGGGAAGGTTTTAAAAGTCTGAATATACATGTTGAATAAATAGGTAAATATGGTGTCACTACTTCGCGGATTTTCACCTATCGCGGCCGCGACTGGAACCTATCTACCGCGATAAACGAGGGTTCACTGTATACCTTAAACTTAACTGCGGATGTGCCAAGTGTTTCCTCTTGTGATTTCTAGTCGTTCTCTGAATATCCAGCAAATATTTACTCATGCCAACAATAGTAAACATGGGAATCTTGCATACCTCTGTATCTTGTACGTGTACTTTTTCCTTACTGGTATAAGACACCATGTTCATTGCACACTACAGTACCTTTGATCGGTAATACCAGATGTCCATACTTGTTTCAGAGGATGTACAAGACTTTGTTCACAATTTCATTATTAAATTTTTTGGGCTTATTGGTTTATGTTGCTGGTGGAAATAGTCTAAGGCTTTGATTTAGGAAATGCTATTACCTGGTTTGCGTGTGCGCTCTTATAATGAAATCTGTAAAATAGGTTTAGTAAGTAGCACCATTTAACTAGAACACTTGAGGAGAAGTAGCTTTCATGAAAATGTTATTGGGGAATATGAAGTGTCCTAATTGAAGAGGGCACAATGTGTCCAAAATATGACATTTAAGGAATTTTGATTGTTATTAAATGTTTTTGTCTTAAATTTAACTTTTCAATATTAAACTTACCCGATGATCATATAGCTGTCAGCTCTGCTGCCCGACAGAAAAACCTACGGGCGGAATACGCCAGCGATCGCTATACAGGTGGGGGTGTACATCAACAGCGCCATCTGTCAAGTAGGTACTCAAGTACTCGATGTCAACACAGAACCAATTTTCTCTCTGTCGTGCCACTGGCAAGACCTACTAAATACGCTGTTACTAACTGGATTTGTTTTCACAACTATTTGGTGAAGTACACTATTCCAGTTTTGAGCTTTCGCTATGCAGGGGTTTTATCTTCATTTCAAAACTTGAACTCGTTTTGGATAGATTTAATTATGGTGACAAAGAGAGTATGGACTCTCTTTCACTTTTAAATGGCCGACCCTTCCCTTAGACGGAAGTGTGTTTAGGTTTTTAGTAATTTTGCTTAACACGTTATAGATCTATATATTTTATATCTCTCCGCCTTTATTAGGCCTCTTCGATTAACTTTCCTTTTATTATAAACATATAAAATAAATTTTTATGTTTTGTTTATATGCGACCTTTCCTGATATAGGCGGTCCTAACTTGGAACCGAAGTTAATCAACGTTGAGTCCGTTATATCGTATTTAACCTTTAAAGAATTTAAAACTTTTTAAATTTAATGTTTTATGAAAGAATTTCTTTGATAGTCTCGTACTGTTTTCAAAGATGAACTAACGTTTAGTTTTTAGTCTACGCAGTTGTTGGCGTTCAGGACGTTCAACATGCGCTCTATCGTTACGATAGAGAGAGAGTGTATCACGGTTTCACTTTGCAGTAAGAGTAAACCGATTCTAGCGTTTCGTTCATTCTTTCTTAGCTTAAATGGTTTAAATTCTAAATTCAAGGAACTTTTTATTTGGAAAACCTTTCAGTTTTTTCCTTTAGCAAATAACATGTTTTGACGATATATAATTGGGCTCTTCTCTCAGGTGCGAAATCTAGAGAGAAAGAGAGAGTTAGAGACGGAGGGAGAGAGAAAAAAAAAAAGAAAAAAAAAAAAGTTTCGTTCAAGCAGGTAACGTTGTTCTCGTTTTACTCTCCTCCCTAGTCGCTGTAGGGGAAGAAGGTAAAACGTTTCTAGGGTTTTATTCTTGTTCCCAGGCTATGTGCGGTGAGAGATTGTAAACGTAGTTTATTTGATCTAGTGTTTAGTCTCTTTCCCAGCCACTGAATTCTTTATCTTTATATATGTTTTCTGTTGCATTATACGACTGTTTTCGCAATTACTACCTTTTAATGAAGGGTAGGATTGCGTGTTTCAGGTAGAAATCAGTAAAAGTTTCGATTTCAGTGAAATAAGTGCAAAACAGAAAATCAAAGTGATAAAGTGATATGCGCAAAGTGTTACAGTGTTGCGTCCGAGGGTTCGTCTGTTCGTGCCTGTCGTTCACCTAGTCCGGGACCTCTTGCAAGCTCCCAAGCCCAGGGGAGAAGTAATGTCGAACGACTTATGGGTTCTTCAGGCCTTGATCAACGAACAGACGTTTTTCCCTCCGTGGTTTCGGGCGTATCTACCCAAGATCGCCCCACCCACACAAAGACGAGAGAGCCCATTTCTTCTCGTCTGCGGAAGAGGTCCCTTCCGCGCAAGTCCAACGGCCCAGGTGTAGCCACTGGGTCAGTTCGGACTCGCTGCAGTCATCCGACGACTGCACACCTCCCAAGAGAGGCAAGGTGGTACCGCAACAGGCAGTAACTCCGTCTGTTGCCGCACCCGCTGTTTTAGACCCTCAGTCACAACGGACAGTAGCTCCGTCTGTTGCCGCTTTTGTAGACCCTAAGTGGTCTTTACTGCAGTCTATGCAGACTCAGTTAGCTGCGGTTATGCAGGAGTTTCGTGCGGAGAAGGTTAACGCTGCACCCGTTAGCCTACAACCTGCCACGGTTGTGCGCCCAGCTCACGCTGAGGCTGCCTGCTCCCACACTCCGACTGCGGAGAAGGTTGACGATGCACCCGTTTGCCTACAACCTGCCACGGTTGTGCGCCCAGCAGACGCTGCGGCTGCCTGCTCCCACACTCTGGCTGTGAGAGCTCCTCCACCCATGCGCAGTCGACCCTGCCAGACGCATGCTGACTCCCACAGACGCACGGAGCACTCCGTTGACGTGCGTGTGCTACCACAACAACAGGAGGGTGGAGTTAAGCTGCCGTGTTTTGACACGGTGCGTCAGACTCCACAACCCACTGTGGTTACCGCCACTCGCCCGCAGCAGACTAGTCAGTCAGGAGTTGAGGCTTCCCCACACAGCTTTGGTTGTTGCCAGCTCACAGACTGTCAAGCAGTTACATATCGTTGCCTTCTGGTCTGCTACTTATGCACCAGTGCTGTATGTCCTCTTGTAACTGCTGCTCCTCGTTCGCCTCACGTCAGAACTTACACTAGGCCTAGCTACTTCGAAGCC
The DNA here is from genome assembly GCF_036898095.1 of Palaemon carinicauda. NCBI lineage: Eukaryota > Metazoa > Arthropoda > Malacostraca > Decapoda > Palaemonidae > Palaemon > Palaemon carinicauda. Next base: position 136,871,795 of record NC_090735.1, on the reverse strand, counting down.
GTTGTTGTTAAGCTAGTGCTCTCTCGCTCTCCTAGAGAGCGTTACGTCGGCTAGGCGACTGGTTTTTGCACCAGGAGGAGTTTTAGGGATACAGCCTTTTGATTTCCCTTCTTTTTATCTGGCTTATAGAGCGAGAGTCTGATAGGACACGAGAGAAGTTCTCAGCTTGGGAGTTCATGCCTCTGCCCAGGTAGACTTCTCAATTCTGGTAGACTCGGCCAGGCGCATAGCCAGAAGACGCTCCAGTTGTTTACAGGTCAACTTCTCAACTTTTGTCGAGCCTTTGAAGTTTTGCTGTACTATTATGTCACACATAACAAGGCTTCCAGGGATGGTAAATGGCTCCGCTTCAGTCGCTAACCCCGTCTGTTGCCACTCCTGCTCCCGTAGACCCTAATGGGCTTTGCTGCAAGACATGCAGTCCAAGCTTGTGTCCTTGATAGAGGACTTAATACGGAGAAGAACCTTCTGGCCAACAACCTTCCTACCGGTTGGTTGTGCGCCCTGTTGACGCTGAGGTATCTTACTCGCGTCCGCCAGTTGAGGTGGTTCCTCCACCGATGCGACCCAGTGTGGGTTGCCAGTCGCACGTTGACGTTAAGCGACGCTCGGAGGTGGTTGTTGACGTTCAGTGTGTCACTAGGAAGACGTTCAACACCCAGCAGAGGTGACTTGTTGTGACGCAGTGCGTCAACCTCAGCTACCCGGTAGGGTGTTGACTGCACAACCCAGATAGTCTAGACAGTTTCGGGTTGACGCTGTACTTCCTCGCGTCCCCATGGTTGACAGTTCACAGACTGTGCAGCAGTACCATGATATTGCGTCCGGCTCCGTCACGCATCCACCAGTGCGACCGGATTCAGCGAGTCAGACGTTGCCCACTCCGTTGCCGTTTCCTCATCAGTTTCGGATGAGGAACCCTCTGATGAGGACGTTGCTGAACAAGACGATCAACCCCCAGCCCTGCTATCCATCCAGAAGATGCTGAAGAAGGAACGCTGCCCTGTCAGGCTGTGGATGAGTCTGGTAAGGACACTGTCATCCGTGGTTCAATTTGTGTCACTAGGAAGACTACACCTCCGTCCTCTTCTATACCATCTAGCTTTTCACTGGAAAAAGGACAAGACGCTAGAAGCGGTCTCGATCCCGGTTTCCGGAAAGATAAAGTCTGGTCTGACTTGGTGAAAGGACTTTTTCAACCTTAGAAAGGGTCTTCCCCTGACTGTTCAGACTCCCAACCACGTTCTCTTCTCGGATGCATCGGACGTAGGCTGGGGTGCGACATTAGACGGTAGGGAATGCTCGGGATTATGGAACTCGAGTCAAAGGACAATGCATTTCAACTGCAAGAAGCTTCTGGCAGTACGTCTGACCTGGAAAAGCTTCAGGTCTCTCCTTCAAGGCAAAGTGGTGGAGGTGAACTCGGACAACACACGGCTTTGACGTACATCTCCAAGCAAGGAGGGACCTACTCTCTGACATGGTACGAGATCGCAAGGGACCTCCTCACCTGGTCAACAGGTCTAGACTTTTCACTAGTAACGAGGTTCATCCAAGGCAACTTGAATGTCATAGCAGATTGTCTCAGTCGGAAGGGACAAATAATTCCAACAGAATGGACCCTCCACAAGGATGTATGCAAGAGACTTTGGGCCACCTGGGGCCAGCCAACCATAGATCTCTTCGCAACCTCGATGACCAAGAGGCTCCCAATAGTTTGCTCACCTATCCCGGACCCTGCAGTTGTTCATTTAGATGCCTTTCTACTAGATTGGTCACATCTAGATCTATATGCATTCCCTCCGTTCAAGATTGTCAACAAGGTACTGCAGAAGTTCGCCTCTCACGAAGGGACAAGGTTGACGCTAGTTGCTTCCCTCTGGCCCGCGAGAGAATGACTCACCGAGGTACTTCGATGGCTAGTAGACGTTCCCAGAACACTTCCCCTAAGGGTGGACCTTCTACGTCAGCCACGCGTAAAGAAGGTACACCAAGGCCTCCATGCTCTTCGTCTGACTGCCTTCAGACTATCGAAAGACTCTCGAGAGCTAGAGGCTTTTCGAAGGAGGCAACCAGAGCGTTTGCTAGAGCAAGGAGAACATCCACCCTTAGAATCTACCAATCGAAGTGGGAAATCTTCCGAAACTGGTGCAAGTCAGTATCCGTATCCTCGACCAGTACCTCTGTAACTCAAATAGCTGACTTTCTCTTATATCTGAGGAAAGAACGATCTCTTTCAGCTCCCACTATCAAGGGTTACAGAAGCATGTTGGCATCAGTCTTCCGTCACAGAGGCTTAGATCTTTCCAACAATAAAGATCTACAGGACCTCCTTAAGTCTTTTGAGACCACGAAGGAGCGTCGTTTGGTTACACCTGGTTGGAATTTAGACGTGGTACTAAGATTCCTTATGTCAGACAGGTTCGAACCGCTTCAATCAGCCTCCCTGAAAGATCTCACCTTTAAGACTCTTTTCCTGATATGCTTAACCACAGCTAAAAGAGTCAGTGAGATTCATGCCTTCAGCAAGAACATCGGATTCTCATCCGAAACGGCTACATGTTCTACAACTTGGTTTTCTAGCCAAACACGAGCTGCCTTCTCGGCCTTGACCAATATCGTTCGATATTCCAAACTTATCGTAGGGTTGGAAATGAACTAGAAAGAGTATTATGTCCTGTAAGAGCTCTTAAGTTCTATTTTAAAAACCTTTACGAGGCCCGTCTGAAGCTTTATGGTGTTCGGTTAAGAATCCATCGTTGCCTATGTCAGAGAATGCTTTATCCTATTTTATCAGACTGTTAATACGAGAAGCTCATTCTCATCTGCCCTCTTAACGAGAGAATGCCTTGATGAAGTCATTGGGCTTCAGCACGGCATATCATTCCCGTGCTGAAGGCTTGTGACGGGCAAGAGGGCTCTCGAACTGGGGAATTTCTTTTCCTCAGTTTGACTCTAAATTTCTCTCATTCTTTTTCTATTACCTCTTATTGCTTATTCCTCCTTCATAATTATCAGCTGTCTCCAACCTTGCTGTCAAAACTCTTTTACCCATTTCACTGTCCAGGTTTTTTAGAGGGGACATTGTATCCATGATCGGTTTTTATTTCAAAATCAATTGTGGGAGCTGTGGTGGTCTTGCCAACTGCCCGAAAATGTTTGGACACCTAGGAGTGTCAGTATTCCCATACTGGCACGCGGAACTATCTCTAAGGAAATTTTGCCTTCGGATTCCAGGGGTTGGCTATTTTATAGAGATAGGACTCTCGGCATTCTGTCCGGTTTGCCTGCCACTATGATTAGAGTGGGGATGATTGTATTCTTGAAATGCTCTCAGTCCCATCAAGCGGGTTTGGCATACACTTGAGCCACTCTAATCATAGTGGTACCATCCCTTTGTGGTAGGGTAGGGAGTGGACATTTGGTAAGCAGCTTTCACAGGTGTCATTGGTGGAGAAATTAATTCCAGGAAAGGCTAACGGTGTCTTCTTTGGAATTTCAGACAGTCTTAATCTTTTCTCTCCCTTAAACTATATTTTTTTCCATTGTTTTTTTTTTTCCATTGTTATTATGACCCCTTCCCTCCCCCTGAAAAAATAATTAATGAGTAAACTTAATATTCCCCGTACCCCTGGATCAAATGGCGAACCCCAGACACCGTTGACGACTTCTGCTTGTTTAAATAGGGAAAGCTCTGTTGACAACCTCGGCAATAAAAAGGATTCCTCCAACAATACTTCTTTGACCAGTGTTGTTAAAGACAATTTATCGGCACTGGTGGAAAATGATGCTTGTAATAACCGTAATACTTTACCCTCTGGTTCTGGCTCATTACCAGATCCAACAAAAAATCTGAAAATTCTCCACTTAAAAAACATACCAATTGGTTGTAGCTATGACATAATTCATGAAGCCTTCTGTAGATTTGGAGCAATCAAAGAAATTTTAATGGAGCTTAATGGTAGTAAAGGCTTTTGGGAAGCTTGGGTATCATTTTCAAGTTTTGAGATTGCTTTAGAAGCAAATAAAAATTTAGAGAGCATAAAAATTGACAATTGTTTGATTTCTGGGGCTTTATGTGATAAAGCACCAAGACACCTAGAGATATATAAACCCGAAGAATGGATGGAAAAAGAAATAGAGCATAGACTTCCAGAAGTAAGAACCCCCAAGCCCCCAACATGGATAATTGCATCTGGAAAGATAGATAATTATAACTATTATAAGATTAGTAAATTTATACAAAAAAAAGTTGGTTTAATTAAAAGTAAGGATATTAGTAGATACGGTAAGCAATCTGTTTTGATTAATGCAAAATCAGATACTCAAGCTCACATGCTTTGTGGCATGAAGATTGCAGAAATTGATCCTATTAAGGATATTAAACCACATATGAGCTTCAGCTATGGTAAAGGAGTAGTTTTTGATAAAGATCTATATGAATTCTCAGAACCAGAAATTCTGGACATGTGCCCTGCTAATGTTTGGAAAGTAAGTAAGATCCCTCAAACAAGCATGGTAGTTTTAACATTTGAAACCCCTGTTATACCAGATCATATAATTATTGAGAATGAAAGAGTACGTGTTCGAGAATATAAACCTAGGCCTTTACAATGCTTTAATTGTTTCAAGTACGGTCACCCTTCCCGGTACTGCAATAATACGAAGATCTGTATTAACTGTTCTTTGTTAGAACATGGCCAATGCAACAGAGATACAACCTGTGCAAACTGTAAAGATAATCATAAACCAAATGATAAAAGATGTAGAGAATACAAGAATGAAGAAGCTGCAATCTTGAAAGCAAATGCTGAACATATAAGTGTAGGTTATGCAAAGCATTTACTCAATCGGCAACTTAATTTTGCTCGCGCGGTTAAGATGCCAACAAAAGATTATAATCCACTACCCCTTACTACCACAGGGGGACCAGTGGCAGCACCTGGCCCGTCAGGTGCATCTCCCTTAGTGGTAGTAGCCCAGCCATCTGGGTCAAGTGCTCAGGCTATAAAAGCCAGAGCACAAACCTCCAAAGAGGTCAATATGGTGTCCAACACACCAAAAGTATTGTCACCGATAGGAGCATCTCCCCTAGAGGTAGTAGCCCAGCCTTCTGGGTTAAGTGCTCGAACTGTTGAAGTTCTAGCACAATCCTCCAAGGAAGCCAATGTGGCTTCCACCACCTTAAATGTATTGTCTCAGGCAGAATCTCTACCTGATTTGATGGAGATTGGAAAACAAGATCTTCCAAAGAGGAAAAGGTCCCCATCATCCTCACCTTCATCTAAGTCAGGTAAGTGCCCTACTGCTCATGATACTAAGGTTGACTCTTATAAAGATCCTAGAAAGAAAGAAAAGAAGAGTGGTGGCCTAGTAAAGCCTTCCATCTCCAGGCCTTACATGGCTTCATCTGAAAAGTCCCAAAAGACAAATGAGACAAAGAAAAATAATAACAAAAGATAATGTCTATCATCCAGTGGAATTGCAGAGGTCTAAGTACTAGCATTGAGCAAATAAAAACTTTAACCAGGGACTCAGACACGAAGGTAATTTGCCTACAGGAAACCAAGATCAGTGACAAACCATTTAATCCCGGACTCAATTATCATTTTTGTAGATCCCCTCCTTTGCAAGCTGCAAGAGCTCAAGGTGGTACAGGTTTTATTATTCACAAATCTGTAAAATTTGAAACAATCCCACTCAATACACCACTACAGGCATGTGCAGTTAGAACTCATATCGGGAAAAAAATTACTTTATGCTCGCTATATATTGAACCATCCTTAGAACTTTTCCTCTTAGATCATGCTGGTAATCCAAGAAGGCTTAGACTTTCTGACCTCCAAGACTTGATCAATCAGCTTCCTGCCCCTTTTATTTTAATGGGTGATTTTAATGCAAAGCATACTTTATGGGGTGGAAATGTGTGCGATAGATGGGGTAATCTTGTTGAAGAATTAATCGACAACAATGATGTAATACTAATGAATGATGGTTCTCCAACTAGGTATGATGTAGTCCACAACTCTACATCAGCCATTGATTTGTCAATCTGTTCCTCATCCATTCGATTGGACTACCTTTGGTCAGTAAATGAACACCTACATGGCAGTGACCATTGGCCAATAATGTTAAATTATGTCCATAATCTTCCCTCTCAGTGTCCACCAAAATGGAAGATAGATGAGGCAGACTGGGCAGCTTATGAAAACTGTTCACACACTGATAAAGAATATGATGAATTTACATCTCCAGTGCATGCCTATCAACATCTTGAAAATATTATTGATGATAATGCTAGCAAGTTTATACCTAAAACATGCGATTTACCTCATCGCTCTGTAGTTCCTTGGTGGAGTAAAGAATGTGCCAACGCAAGAAAAGTGACCCGAACTTGCTTCAGAAGATACTTGAGGACAAACTATTTAGCAGATAGAATAGCATATCTCAGAGCCTGTGCCAAACAAAAAAGAATTTTTAAAAAAGCAAAGAGAGCATCTTGGAAGAAATATATATCTAATATTAATACCAAAACTCCTTCAAAGGAAATATGGGACAAGATTAGAAAACTTCAAGGTAAATTCGTCCCTAAGCCTCTACCAATATTAAGGGAAAATAATAGATATATATCTGACCCCAAAGATGTAGCAGAGGTTCTTGCTAAGCACTTTGCTTATGTATCAAGTGCTGACAACTATTCCCCAGCATTTCAACAAATTAGAGCATCAACATCTGTTGTTCCTCCTGCTTCTTCAAATACTGAAGCTTTTAACCTGCCTTTTAGTATGGAGGAGATGCAAAATGCTATCTCCAGCTCTTCTTTAACTGCCCCAGGTGAGGATGGCATCCGGTATGAAATGATATCACATCTTCCAGCGGATACCAAGGAATTTTTATTAGAAACCTTTAATGGTCTATGGGCTTCCCATACATCTCCTGATTCCTGGCATACTTCAATTGTAATTCCAGGCCACAAGTCTGGTAAAGACCCAGAACTGCCATCTAGTTATAGGCCCATATCCTTGACCAGTTGCATATGCAAACTATTTGAGAGAATGATCAACAACAGACTTGTGTGGTATCTAGAATCAAAAAATCTTTTATCTAACAGACAGTTTGGTTTTAGGAAGAACCGAAGTACTCTAGACCCTTTGCTGATGTTATCAAGGGAAATTTCAAATGCTTTTTCTAACCAAAACCAGGTGGTGGGTGTCTTTTTTGACCTCGAAAAGGCATATGACACCACATGGAGGGGTGGTATTTTAAAGCAATTGGCCTCGTGGGGTATAGGAGGACATATGTTCTCTTTTATTGAAGAATTTTTATCAAACCGCTCCATTAAAGTGAGAGTAGGGTCAGAACTATCTTCATCCTACATGCAAGAAGAAGGTGTCCCCCAAGGCAGCGTATTGAGTGTGACCTTGTTTGCTGTTGCAATTAATAGTCTCATTAGTCACATACCTCCTGGCATACAAGGATCACTATTTGTCGATGACTTTGCAATTTATTGTAGTGGATCATCTGCACTACAAGCATGCCAAAATCTTCAAATTGCAATAAATGCTGCTTCCGCATGGGCAAATTCTCGCGGATTCATGTTTTCTCCTCAGAAGACCAAAGCCATTCGCTTTACTCGTACTCGTAAAAGGGAAGAGATCCCCACCCTTTTCTTAAATGATTGTATTTTGCCATATGAGGATAGTGTCAAGTTTCTTGGAGTCATTTTCGACAAGAAAATGACATTTGGTCCCCATATAAATGACCTATCTATCAGGGTTAAGAAGTCACTGAACATTCTGAAAGTGATATCGCATTTTGATTGGGGTGCTGATAGAACAACTTTGCTTAGAATTTATACATCTTTGTGTCTGAGCAAGTTAGACTATGCATGCCAAATATATGGGTCAGCTACAAAGACTTTACTTGGAAAACTTGATATTGTTCACAATGCTGGGCTTCGCATCTGCACAGGTGCTTACAGAACATCTCCCATTGATAGTCTCTATGTTGATTCTGGCATACCTCCCCTTTCCATTCGCAGAGAGGAGTTGAGTTTGAGGTTTTTAGCTAGGTCCCTTGCTGTGAGAAACAATCCTAACTGTAAATATGTTAGGGCGCCTTTAGATCGGGCTCCTAACAGATCTAGAGTGCCTAAGCCTTTGGAAGTACAGCTGAAAAATGATGCTAGAGAAGTAGGCTTGTTAACAGCACAGATAGCAGAGGTAGGATATCCCAAGTCTCCTCCTTGGTGTAATCCACCTGTTAAAGTATGTTTTACGGCAGGAGGGAAAAATACCTTACCTAGTAGGGTTATGAAAAGTGAGTTTTTAAATCATGCTGCTCAACATCATGGGAAACATGTTTTTACAGATGGCTCCAAATCGGCTGCAGGAGTTGGAAGTGCAGCTGTGGTGGGGGATATTGTTATTAGAAGGAAACTCCCATACTCTTGTTCAATTTTTACTGCTGAGCTGTACGCAATAATTCTCGCAGTCCAACATATTTTTAAAAATGGCAACCAAAATAGTTTTTATACAATTTTTACGGATTCCAATAGTGTTTTACTCTCATTAAAACAAATTATGCCAGGCCATCATCTAGTACAAGAGGTGCAGGACTGGTTAGTACTTCTGCAATCTAGGAAGAGTATCAGTGTTCACTTCTGTTGGGTCCCTGCCCATGTTGGGGTGGATGGGAATGAACAAGTAGATAAGGCAGCAAAGGAAGCTTCAGGGCTAAGTAATCCATCCCCCTTGAGTATTCCTTACAAAGATCTTAAAAGTGAGATTCATCTTTACTGTAAAAATAAGTGGCAAGCTCGATGGTCTGAACTGACCACCAATACAAAATTGAAACAAATCCACCCATTGGTGGATAAATGGTCATCTTGTAATTCTACAAGTAGAAGGGATACCATTATTTTAACTAGGCTGCGTATTGGCCATACACATGCAACGCACAATTATTTAATGAAGAGTGGGGAAGGGAGACAGGCCCCTCTTTGTAATACCTGTCAAGTGACAGTGGATGTTAAACATATTTTGGTCGATTGTCCTGTTTTTAATCTCCAGAGGAGGACACATTTACTCCAGGACAAACCGTTAAGAGATATACTGGGGGAAAACTGTAATACCCTGAACTTGAGAAAATTTATACAAAGTATTGGGTTATATTACGAGCTATAATTGATTTTATTAATTTATTTATTTATTTTACCCTTTTAATCCCTATTTATTTCACATCTAGATTTTATTGTATGAAAGTGTTACGTTTTGTATTAAAGGTTAAAATGATACTAAATGGTGTGAGTGTACAGATATGATTGAATGATTTTCGTTGTATAGCGCTGAATGGCCTTTGATGCCCCAGTGCTTGGCTTAATGCCTAAATCCCATATTCAATTCAATTCATTCTCATCTGAATGAGGAAGACCAAGCTTTGCTGAAGGTAAGGACACACGAAGTTAGAGCTGTCGCAACTTCCGTGGCCTTTAAACAAAATAGATCTCTGCAAAGTATATTCGACGCAACCTATTGGAAAAGCATATCAGTGTTCGCGTCTTTTATCTTAAGAATGTCCAGTCTCTTTACGAGAACTGCTACACTCTGGGACCATTCGTAGCAATGAGTGCAGTAGTGGTGAGGGCTCCACCACTACAATTCCCTAATTCCATAACCTTTTTAATCTTTCTCTTGAAATGTTTTATTATTGTTTTTGGGTTGTCCGGAAGGCTAAGAAGCCTTTCGCATCCTACTTGATTTGGCGGGTGGTCAAAGTCATTTCTTGAGAAGCGCCTAGATTAGAGGTTTTGATGAGGACCTTTAGTATGGGTTGCAACCCTTCATACTTCAGCTCCTAGGAGTCGCTCAGCATCCTATGAGGATCGCGAGGCTCAGTAAGGAAGACGTACTTAAAAAGGCAGAGTAATTGTTCAAGTCGACTTCCTTACCAGGTACTTATTTATTTTATGTTTGTTATTTTGAATAACTGCTAAAATGAAATACAAAATACTTAGCTCATAATAATGTCAACATGTAATGCTGGTCTCTACCCACCCCCCTGGGTGTGAATCAGCTATATGATCATCGGGTAAGTTTAATATTGAAAAATGTTATTTTCATTAGTAAAATAAATTTTTGAATATACTTACCCGATGATCATAAATTACAGGACCCACCCGTCCTCCCCAATAGAGACCCAGTGGACAGAGGAGAAAATTGGTTCTGTGTTGACATCGAGTACTTGAGTACCTACTTGACAGATGGCGCTGTTGATGTACACCCCCACCTGTATAGCGATCGCTGGCGTATTCCGCCCGTAGGTTTTTCTGTCGGGCAGCAGAGCTGACAGCTATATGATCATCGGGTAAGTATATTCAAAAATTTATTTTACTAATGAAAATAACATTTTTTGAAGTTAAACTTATTGAGTTCACTGCGCTATTCTCATTTATTTGTGAACAGCTAGCCTGAATAACCAACTGCTGTAGTCTAGACATTCACTCATGGTCTTTCTCTAATATTTTCTAGGTCCTCTGGCGAGTCTTTGTACTGGCGGTACATCTGTACCCATCACATATATGGCATATCGCTCCCTTTTCTTTTCGATTCCTATTATAGCATCTCTGTTCTATAGTGTTTTCCAGCTTTCGTGATCTTTTAATGGTTTTTCAATTATAAATCTTTGCATTTTCTCATCACTCTCAAGATCTTCATGTTCTATATGAGAGTTTGTGTCCTCTGAAATTTTGAAGTTCTATAAATTACCATGGTATAGTACAGTGCATGAAATAATTTCTTTTGTGGAGTAAAAGTCTAATTGTATGCCCATGTTAAGTATTTATGCTACTAGTCCAAAATGGGCACACACACATGCACCACTTTGAATTGGGTTAAGATCAGTTAGAAAAGACAAAAGATTCCTTTATACATATGGCAAGGACCCCATACATTTCATAGGAAAAAAAATTATCATCATTCATTCATAGGTGTTAAATACACAGCAGGCAGGAAATAACTTGTTATCATCACACAAGTTATGGTAGATTTTCACGTCCATTACCTGAATACAGTAACACTAATTCCTACAGAAGTATATAGTGTGTTAATCTAGATAGAAATATCATTGTTGCCTCGGTTGGAATTTTAATGCTGTAATGATATCATAAGTTGATCCTAATGATAGTATACTACTGTACAGTATATTATTAAAAAGTCATCATGTCAGCACTGTATTCGGACCATTATTCAAAATAATTTTGAACAACAAGGTGTTCGAAAAGTAATTGTTCGAGTCATCAGTTGTTCATATTAACAATTGTTTGAAAAAGAAAGCCATAAACAATTGTTCAAAAAAGAGAGCTATAAACAGTTGTTTGAAAATATTTATTTTTAAATATTTAACTTAGCCGGTGAATATATAGCTGCAACTCTGTTGCTCGACAGACAAACTGTACAGAAAAAACTCGCCAGCGATCGCTATACAGGTTGCGGGTGTGCCCAACAGCGCCATCTGTCGGCCAGATACTAAGCTCTATGTAAACAAAGACTCAATTTTCTCTCTGTCGACGTGTCGACAAGACGTACTTTACTCGCTGTTGAAACCTGGAGTTTTTCCCATCATCTTTGGTGAAGTACTATATTCTGGTTTGAGCTTTCGCAGTGCAGGTGTTTTATCTTCATCTTAAATCTTGAACTCGTTTTGGATAGATTTAATTATGGTGACAAAGAGAGTATGGACTTTCTTTCACTTTTAAATGGCCGACCCTTCCCTTAGACGGAAGTGTGTTTAGGCTTTTAGTAATTATCTTATCACGTTATAAATTAATTATAGATTTTCCTCTATATATTTTATATCTCTCCGCCTTTTAGGCCTCTTCGATTAACTTTCCATTTATTATAAACATATAAAAATAAATTTTAATGTTTTGTTTATATGCGACCTTTCCTGAGAGTAGGCGGTCCTAACTTGGAAACCGAAGTTAAACAACGTTGAGCCCTTTGCAATCATAAATAGCTTTTAAAGAGCTAATGATTTAAAACCTTTTAAATGAATATTTTTAATAAATATTTTATGAAAGATTTTCTTTGAATAGTCTTCGTACTGTTTTCAAAGATGAACTAACGTTTAGTTTATTTATACTACGCAGTTTGCGCTCTATCGTTACGATAGAGAGAGAGAGTATCACGGTTTCACTTTGCAGAAAGAGTAAATCGATTCTGACGTTTTGTTCATTATTCTTTCAAAGCTTAAATGTTTTAAATTCTTTTTTAAAGGAACTTTTTAATTGAAAAACCTTTCAGTTTTTTCCTTTGGTCAAATAACATGTTTTTTTGACGAAATGTAATTGGGCTCTTCTCTTAGGTGCGAAATCAAGAGAGAAAGAGAGAGAGAGATAGAGACGGAGGGAGAGAGAGGAGAGAAAACGTTCCGTTCAAGCGGGTAACGTTGTTCTCGAGTTACTCTCGTCCCTAGTCTCTGTACGGGGAGAAAGGATAAAACGTTTTTAGTTTTTTATTCTCGTCCCCAGGCTATGTGCGGTGAGAGATTGAAAACGTAGTTTATATGAACTAGTGTTTAGTCTCTTCCCCAGCCACTGAATTTTTTATCTTAAAATATGTTTTCTGTTTTTTGCTGGTATTAATGAGCTTGCATTATACGACTGATTTCGCAATTACTACCTTTTGATGAATGGTAGAATTGCGTGCTTCAGGTAGAAATCAGTAAAAGTTTCGATTTCAGTGAAATAAGTGCAAAACAGAAAATCGAAGTGGTAAAGTGATATTGCGCAAAGTGTTACAGTGTTGCGTCCGAGGGTTCGTCTGTTCGTGCCTGTCGTTCACCTAGTCCGGGACCTCTTGCAAGCTCCCAAACAGGGGAGAAGTAATGTCGAACGACTTATGGGTTCGAGAGGCCTTGATCAACGAACAGACGTTTCCCTCTATGGTATCGGGTGTATCTTACCAAGATCTCCCCTACCATAAGACGAGAGAGACGTTTTTTCTCCTCGTCATCCGAAGGCTTTTCGCATAAGAAACCTGTCACAAGGTTTCGAAGCCCTTAAGCGAAAGTCAGTCCTTTCAGGACAGGTCCAGCGTCCTGGTTACAGCCATTAGGACAGCTCTGACCCTATGCAGTCATCGGATAACTGCTCGCCGCCTAACAAAAGCGTAACACAGACTCCGAGAGTCTTTTTTGTTGGCAAAGTGTTGCGGTCACAGACGTTACCCTCGTCTCTTACCACAACCATTTCCGTTGATCCTTAATGGGTTGTACGGCAAGACATGCAGAATATGCTTGCCTCCCTTATGGAAAACTATTCTGCCGATTAGTCCGTTGAGTCTAGCCGTTTATCTCATCGATATCCTGGCTTTCAGCCAACCTAACGTTCCTTTGTGCTTCCTGTTGACGTTGGCGTAGCTAAGTCACGTCAGTCAGGTTGTTTAGAACCACACTCGATGCGGTCTCGTGTGGATTTTCAGCCGCATTTGGACGTTAGGCCACTTGTTGATGCTCCTGTTGACGTTCAAGACGTTCGCTAACAATCGGAGTTGACTTGTTTTGACGCTGTGCGTCAACCTCCGCATTCTAGAGTTGTTTTGACTGCTCAGTCTAGGCAGTCAAAGCAGTCTCGAGTGGACGCTGTGCGTCCTCACGCACCTGTTGTGGTTGACAGTTCAGTTGTTGACAGTTCACAGACTGTCAAGCAGTTACATGACGTTGCGTCCTGGTCTGCTACTAATGCACCAGTGAGTGTGGACTCTGCTTGTAAAGCATTGCCACCACGGTAGGTCTCTCCCTTGCTTGAGACTCGGCTTTTATCGGACAAGGTTCCTGTAGATGAGGAAGTTGCTGTTCCCCCTCCTACTGATATTCCCTTGAGGACTCTGTCAGATGGAGAGGAGCCTAAAGCTGCTTAGCCCTCTATGGACTTTAATTAAATCATGATGATTTTTTTTAAGGATCTTTGTCCGGATCTTTTTGTAACTGCTGCTCCTCGTTCGCCTAAACTTCAGAGCTTACACTAGGCCTAGCTACTTCGAAGCCGTTGTTTATAAGCTAGTGCTCTCTCGCTCTCCTAGAGAGCTTTACGTTTGCTAGGCGACTGGTTTATCACCAGGAGGAGTTTGGGGGATACAGCCTTTGCTTTCCCTTCTTTTAAACTGGCTTATAGAGCGAGAGTCTGATATGACACGAGAGAAGTTCTCGTTTTGGGAGTTCATGCCTCTGCCCAGATAGACTTCTCAAATCTCGTAGACTCTCCCTGGCGCCTGGCCAGGAGACGCTCCAAGTTTTTTACAGGTCAACTTCACAGCTGTTTTCGAGCCTTTTAAGTTTTGCTGTACAATTATGTCATGCATAAACAAGGCTTTCAGGGATGGAAAGCGGTACCGCCTCAGTCGCTAACCCCGTCTGTTGCCGCACCTGCTCCCGTAGACCCTAAATGGGCTTTGCTGCAAGACATGCAGTCCAAGCTTGCATCCTTGATAGAGGACTTTAATGCGGAGAAGGTTGCTGCCGAACCTTCTGGCCAACAACCTTCCAACCGGTCGGTTGTGCGTCCTGTTGACGCTGAGGTAACCTTCTCGCGTCTGCCAGTTGAGGTGGTTCCTCCACCGATGCGACCCAGTGTGGGCTGCCAGCCGCACGTTGACGTTAAGCGACGCTCAGAGGTGGTTGTTGACGTTCAGGACGTTCAACAACCAGCAGAGGTGACTTGTTTTGACGCAGTGCGTCAACCTCAGCAACCCGGTATGGTGTTGACTGCACAACCCAGACGGTCTAGACAGTCTCGGGTGGACGCTGTGCTTCCTCGCGCACCCATGGTTGTTGACAGTTCACAGACTGTGCAGCAGTTCCATGATGTTGCGTCCGGCTCCGTCACGCATGCACCAGTGCGACCGGACTCAGCGAGCCAGACGTTGCCCACTCCGTTGCCGTTTCCTCATCAGTTTTCGGATGAGGAACTATCTGATGAGGACGTTGCTGAACAACAAGACGATCAGCCCCCAGAATAGATCAAGCCCTGCTATCCATCCAGAAGATGCTGAAGAAGGAACGCTGCTCAGTCAGGCTGTGGATGAGTCTGGTAGGGACGCTGTCATCCGTGGAACAATTTGTGTCACTAGGAAGACTACACCTCCGTCCTCTTCAATACCATCTAGCTTTTCACTGGAAAAAGGACAAGACGCTAGAAGCGGTCTCGATCCCGATTTCCGAAAAGATAAAGTCTTGTCTGACTTGGTGGAAGGACAATATCAACCTAAGAGAGGGTCTTCCCCTGGCTGTTCAGACTCCCAACCACGTTCTCTTCTCGGACGCATCGGACTTGGGCTGGGGCGCGACACTAGACGGTCGGGAATGCTCAGGACTGTGGAACTCGAGTCAGAGGAGCATGCATATCAACTGCAAGGAGCTGTTGGCAGTACATCTGGCCTTGAAAAGCTTCAAGTCTCTCCTTCGAGGCAAAGTGGTGGAAGTAAACTCAGACAACACCACGGCCTTGGCGTACATCTCCAAACAAGGAGGTACCCACTCACTGACGTTGTACGAGATCGCAAGGGACCTGCTCATCTGGTCAAAAGGTCAAGACATCTCCCTAGTAACGAGGTTCATCCTAGGCAACTTGAATGTCATAGCAGATTGTCTCAGTCGGAAAGGGCAAGTAATTCCAACAGAATGGACCCTCCACAAGGATGTGTGCAAGAGACTTTGGGCCACTTGGGGCCAACCAACCATAGATCTCTTTGCAACCTCGCTGACCAAGAGGCTTCCAATCTATTGCTCCCCAGTCCCGGACCCAGCAGCAATACATATAGATGCCTTCCTCCTAGATTGGTCACATCTGGATCTCTACGCATTCCCACCGTTCAAGATTGTCAACAAGGTACTGCAGAAGTTCGCCTCTCACGAAGGGACAAGGTTGACGTTAGTTGCTCCCATCTGGCCCGCGAGAGAATGGTTCACCGAGGTACTTCGATGGCTAGTAGACGTTCCCAGAAGTCTTCCTCTAAGGGTGGACCTTCTACGTCAGCCTCACGTAAAGAAGGTACACCAAAGCCTCCTCGCTCTTCGTCTGACTGCCTTCAGACTATCGAAAGACTCTCGAGAGCTAGAGGCTTTTCGAAGGAGGCAGCCAGTGCGATTGCTAGAGCAAGGAGAGCATCCACCATTAGAGTCTACCAATCGAAGTGGGAAGTCTTCCGAGACTGGTGCAAGTCAGTTTCTGTATCCTCGACCAGTACCTCTGTAGCTCAAATAGCTGATTTTCTCTTATACCTGAGAAAAGGACGATCCCTTTCAGCTCCCACTATCAAGGGCTACAGAAGCATGTTGGCATCGGTCTTCCGGCATAGAGGCTTAGATCTTTCCAACAATAAAGATCTTCAAGACCTCCTTAAGTCTTTTGAGACCACCAAGGAGCGTCGTTTGGCTACCCCTGGTTGGAATTTAGACGTGGTACTAAGATTCCTCATGTCAGACAGGTTTGAGCCGCTACAATCAGCCTCCCTGAAAGATCTCACTCTAAAGACACTTTTCCTGGTATGCTTAGCCTCAGCTAAAAGAGTCAGTGAGATTCATGCCTTCAGCAAGAACATCGGATTTTCGTCAGAAAAAGCCACCTGTTCGCTACAACTTGGTTTTCTAGCCAAAAATGTGCTGCCTTCTCGGCCTTGGCCTAAATCTTTCGATATTCCCAGCTTATCGGAGATTGTAGGCAATGAACTAGAAAGAGTCTTATGCCCTGTGAGAGCTCTTAAGTTCTATTTAAAGCGTACCAAACCTTTACGAGGCCAATCTGAAGCTTTATGGTGTTCAGTTAAGAAACCATCTTTGCCTATGTCAAAGAATGCTTTATCATACTTTATCAGATTGTTAATACAAGAAGCTCATTCACATCTGAGTGAGGAAGACCGAGCTTTTGCTTAAGGTGAAGACGCACGAAGTTAGAGCTGTTGCAACTTCCGTGGCCTTTAAGCAAAATAGATCTCTGCGAAGTATAATGGACGCAACCTATTGGAGAAGCAAGTCAGTGTTCGCGTCTTTTTATCTAAAGGATGTCCAGTCTCTTTACGAGGACTGCTACACACTGGGACCATTCGTAGCAGCGAGTGCAGTAGTGGGTGAGGGCTCAACCACTACAATTCCCTAATTCCATATCCTTTTAATCTTTCTCTTGAAATGTTTTTTAATGTTGTTTTTTTGGGTTGTCCGGAAGGCTAAGAAGCCTTTCGCATCCTGGTTGATTTGGCGGGTGGTCAAAGTCATTTCTTGAGAGCGCCTAGATTAGGGGTTTGATGAGGTCCTGTTGTATGGGTTGCAACCCTTGATACTTCAGCTCCTAGGGGTCGATCAGCATCCTAAGAGGATCGCGAGGCTCCGTAAGGAAGACGTACTTATAAGGCAGAGTAATCGTTCAAGTCGACTTCCTTACCAGGTACCTATTTATTTTGTTTTTGTTATTTTGATAACTTCTAAAATGAAATAAAAACTCTTAGCTCATAAAATGTAAACATATATTACTGGTCTCTACCCACCATCCTGGGTGTGAATCAGCTATATATTCACCGGCTAAGTTAAATATTTAAAAATAATATTTTAATTATAAAATAAATTTTTTCAATATTAAACTTACCCGATAATCATGTAGCTGTCAACTCTGTTGCCCGACAGAATTCTATGGAGGGATACGCCAGCTATCACAATACTAGAAGGGGGTGTTCTTACCAGCGCCACCTGTGGCCAGGTACTCAAGTACTTCTTGTTGACACCTCCTCAATTATTCCTCTGTCGTGCTTCTGACAAGACGTTCTGGGATACGCTTATGTTCTTGGAGTATTTTCACGACTTTGGTGAAGTATTTCTCTTTGATTTCGGCTGTCGCTTTACTGGAAACTTCTATTTTAGCTTAGTTAGCTTTTGGAATTACTTTGATTATTTTTGGTGACGAAGAGAGTATGAACTCTCGTTCACCTTTCAATGGCCGACCCTTCCCTTAGACGGAAGTGTTGGTGTCTAAGAGAGTATAGACTCTCTTTCTTAATTTTGCTTAACAAAAGTTATAGATTTATTTTATATCTCTCCGCCTCTTATAGGCCTCTTCGATTAACTTCCTTTTATTATAAACTTATTAAAATTAATTTTTATATTTGTTTATATTCGACCTTCCTAATAGTAGGCGGTCTTTTCTTGGTACCGAAGTTAATTATCGTGAGCCCGTCATTTCGGTTTTACCTGTTAACATATTATGCTATTTTAAGGTCTTTGAAAGAATTTCTTTGATAGTCTCGTACTTTTTCAAAGTTGAACTAACGTTTTGTTTGTCTCGGCAGTTGTTGACGTTCAGAACGTTTCAACTTGCACTCTATCGTTACGATAGAGAAAGAATGTTCACGGTTTCACATTGCAGTAAGAGTAACCGTGTCTAGCGTTTTGTTCATTCTTTCTTAACTTAATGGTTTTGATCCTAATAAGGAACTTTTCTTTTTGGGAAATATTTCAGTTTTTTCCTTTAACAATAATATGTTTTAACGATATATATGATTGGGCTCTTCTCTCAGGTTCTAAGTCAAGAGAGAGAGAGAGAGAGAGATAGAGACGGAGGGAGAAAGAGGAT
Organism: Palaemon carinicauda; assembly: GCF_036898095.1. Lineage (NCBI taxonomy): Eukaryota > Metazoa > Arthropoda > Malacostraca > Decapoda > Palaemonidae > Palaemon > Palaemon carinicauda. Next base: position 136,853,179 of record NC_090735.1, on the reverse strand, counting down.
AAACGTTTCCCTCAAGCCTGCCAGGCGTACGAGTAACGTCGTTATCGTTTTGCTCTTATCCCTAGTCTCTTTAGGGGAAGAAACTAAACGTTTCTAGAGTGATCTAGTGTTTAGTCTCTTTCCAGCCACTGAATTTTCTTTCATTAGATTTTTCTGTTACATTGTAATTCTGTTTTCGCAATTACTAACTTTTGAGAAGGATAGAATTGCGTGTTTCAGGTACAAACCACTTAAAGTTTCGAGTTCAGTGAAATAAGTGCAAACAGAAATCAAAGTGATAAGTGATTAGCGCAAAGTATGTCAGTGTTATGCGTGAGGGTACTTTTGTGCGCGCCAGTCGTCCTCCCAGTCCGGGACCTCTTGCAAGCTCCCAAGCCCAGGGGAGAAGCAATGTCGAAGGGCATAAGGGTTCGGCAGGCCTTGATCGGCGCACAGAAGTATCCTCGGTGGTTGTGGGCGTGTCTTACCGAGACCGTCACTCCCACCCGCAGACGATTGAGCCCTTATTTTGCTCGTCTGCAGAAGAGATTTAGAGGAGAAAATAAAGGCAGAGTTACGCTGGTCTCAGGTCTCAAGACCTCTTAAACGTAAAGTCCAGACCTATGCCAGACGTACGAAGTAAAGTTCAACAACCCGGCTGCACCCGTTCAGCCTGTGCTGCACCCGCCTGCACTCGCTGCACCCAGTCGCAACACCATCTGCCAGGCGTACGATGTTGTGGACTCTACTACAGTCCATGCAAGCACAGCTTTCGGACTTGATGCGTGAGTGTCGTGCTGAGAGTGTTGCACCTCCTGCACCTGTGGTGCACCAACCTCCTGCACCCGTTCAGCCTGTGCTGCACCCGCCTGCACCGGTGGTGCACCAACCTCCTGCACCCGTTCAGCCTGTGCTGCACCCGCCTGCACCGGTGGTGCACCAACCTCCTGCACCCGTTCAGCCTATGCTGCACCCGCCTGCACCGGTGGTGCACCAACCTCCTGCACCCGTTCAGCCTGTGCTGCACCCGCCTGCACTCGCTGCACCCAGTCGCAGCTCCATCTGCCAGGCGTACGATGTTGAACCACTTTCGGAGTTTGCTGTTCACAGTGTTGTTCAGCCTCAGCCTTCTTTAAGGCAACCCTTGCTTTGGGATCAGGAGAGTTACACTCTTCCTCCTCCTCCCCTTGCTGCTCCCCCAGTGGTGCAACTCTCGGTTGGGGTACAACAACCTCTCCCCTCCGTGAGTCTGTCTGCTCAACCAGCGCTGCACCGAGTTCAACCCTCATCTAGGCAAGCTCATCTACACCATGCACTTGCGCCTCAGGAGCCTCAGCTTGCTAGAACTTTACCTTGTTCTGCGCAGCCTCAACCTTCTCATGCTCCACTCATCTCTCAGGAACAGGAACGGACTACTCCGCCTCCGTCCTCCGCTTAGCTGGTACAATCCTTGGGTGCAACTCTTGCTAGGAGTCAACCTCCTTCACCCTTGCACCTGCCTTCTGCTCCGTCTGTTGTTCAGCCTATGCAGTCTGAACCTCAGGTTTTCCCTCAAGTTGAGGAAACCTCTGTTGTTGTTCCAGCTCGTTCTGACTCTGCTGTTCAGCATACCATGGTTCAACCCCATGCAAGCATGCATTAAGCACTCTAGCACTGGTCATGGAATTTCTGAGAAATGTTAAACGCCATGCACTCGCTCTGCTTTCCTTTCAGCAGGCTCTGCTTACAGCAGGCTCTACTTCCTACATGCTCAGCATTCAGCATGCTCTGCATTCAGCATGCTCTGCATACAACATGCTCTGCATACAGCATGCTCTGCATTCAGCATGCTCTGCATACAGCATACTCTGCATACATCATGCTCTGCATACCTTACCGCATGCTTCTCAACACATCTTGGGTTGTTGCCAACTCACTAGACTGTCAAGCAGTTTCATAACGTTGCCTTCTAGTCTGCTGCTTTGCACCAGTGAACCCTCACTCAGAGAACTTAGCTTTTCTAGGATAAGGTCCCTGTAGATGAGAAAGTTCTTTTCTCCCTCCTTCTGATATTCCCTTGAGGACTCTGTCATTTGGAGGGAGCCTTTAGCTGCATAACCTCTTATGGACTTTTATTTAAGCATAACATGCTTACAGGGAAGGTAATGGTTACACTTCAGCCGCTAATCCCGTCTGTTACCACACCTGCTCCCATAGACCTTGAGCTGTGTTGCATGACATGCAGTCCAAGCTTAGTCCTTGTTAGAGGATTTTTTGTTTACGGAGTCAATGTGTCACGGGGAAGACGTTCAACAACCAACAGTAGGGACTTGTTGTGACGCAGTGGGCAACCTCAGCAACCCGTTAAGGAGTTGTCTGTACGACCCAGACAGTCTAGACAGATTCGGGTTGTCACTGTACTTCCTCGCTTGCCCATGATTGACAGTTTACAGACTGTGCAGCAGTATCATGATCTTGTGTCCGGCTCCGTCAGACGACTGGCTTTTAAGAGCTCCCTCAAGTCGTCGCTGTCTGGAGATTTTCAAATAGACTATGGATCTGACCAAGGAACTGGGCCTCCTGGTCAATTTTGAGGAGTCTCAGCTCGTTCCATCCCAGACCATTGTCTCCTTGGGTATGGATCTTCAGAGTCGAGCTTTTCGGACTTGTCCGTCGGCCCCAAGGATCTTCCAAGCCCTAGAATGCATCCAGAGCATGCTGAGAAGGAACCGATGCTTAGTCAGGCAGTGGATGAGTCTAACAGGGACACTTTCATCGCTGGCCCTGTTCATCGAGTTAGGGAGACTCCACCTCCGCCCCCTTCAGTATCATCTAGCTGCTCACTGGATAAAGGACATGACGCTAGAGACGGGCTCAGTTCCTGTTTCCGAAGAGATGAGGTCTACTCTAACGTGGTGGAAGAACAGCATTCTTCTCAAGGAAGGTCTACCATTGGCTGTTCAGTCCTCCGACCACCGTCTCTTCTCGGACGCATCGGACACGGGCTGGGGTGCGACACTGGACGGACAGGAATGCTCGGGAACATGGAATCAGGAGCAAAGGACACTTCACATCTATTGCAAGGAGTTGTTGGCAGTTCATTTGGCCTTGATAAACTTCAAGTCCCTCCAGCTTAACAAGGTGGTGGAGGTGAACTCCGACTACACCACAGCCTTGGCTTACATCTCCAAGCAGGGAGGGACTCATTCGAGGAAGTTGTTCGAGATCGCAAGGGACCTCCTCATTTGGTCAAAAGATCGAAAGCTCACGCTGGTAACGAGGCTCATTCAGGGCGATATGAATGTCATGGCAGATCGCCTCAGCCGGAAGGGTCAGGTCTTCCCCACAGAGTGGACCCTTCACAAGAATGTTTGCAGCAGACTTTGGGCCCTGTGGGATCAGCCAACCATAGATCTATTCGCTACCTCGATGACCAAGAGGCTCCTCTTGTATTGTTCTCCGATTCCAGACCCAGCAGCAGTTCGCGTGGATGCCTTTCTGCTGGATTGGTCCCATCTCAACCTGTATGCATTCCCGCCGTTCAAGATTGTCAACAGGGTACTTCAGAAGTTCGCCTCTCACAAAGGGACACGGCTGACGTTGGTTGCTCCCCTCTGGCCCGCGAGAGAATGTTTCACTGAGGTACTGCAATGGCTGGTCGACGTTCCCAGGACTCTTCCTCCTAGAGTGGACCTTCTGCGTCAACCTCACGTAAAGAAGGTACTCCCAACCTCCACGCTCTTCGTCTGACTGCCTTCAGACTATCGAAAGACTCTCAAGAGCTAGAGGCTTTTCGAAGGAGGCAGCCAGAGCGATTGCCAGAGCAAGGACGACATCCACTCTCAGAGTCTTTCAGTCTTTATGGGAAGTCTTCCGAAGCTGGTGCAAGGCCAATGCAGTTTTCCTCAACCAGTACCAATGTAACCCAGATTGCTGACTTCCTGTTACATCTAAGGAACGTAAGCTCCCTATCAGCTCCTACGATCAAGGGTTACAGAAGTTTGTTGGCAGCGGTTTTCCGCCACAGAGGCTTGGATCTTTCCTCCAACAAAGATCTACAGGACCTCTTAGGTCTTTTGAGACCTCAAAGGAACGTCGGTTGTCCACTCCAGGCTGGAATCTAGACGTGGTCCTAAGGTTCCTAATGTCATCAGGATTTGAACCGCTCCAATCAGCCTCTTTTAAGGACCTCACATTAAAAAACTCTTTTCCTCGTGTGCTTAGCAACAGGTAAAAGAGTAAGTGAGATCCACGCCTTCAGCAGGAACATAGGTTTCACATCTGAAACGGCTACATGTTCCTTGCGGCTCGGTTTTTTTGGCTAAAACGAGCTTCCTTCCCGTCCTTGCCCTAAGTCGTTCGAGATCCCAAGCCTGTCCAACATGGTGGGGAACGAACTAGAGAGAGTACTTTGCCCTGTTAGAGCTCTTAAGTACTATTTAAGAAGGTCAAAACCATTACGAGGACAATCAGAAGCCTTATGGTGTGCTATCAAGAAGCCTTCTCTACCAATGTCTAAGAACTCAGTTTCTTACTACATCAGGCTTCTGATTAGAGAAGCAAATTCTCATCTGAAGGAAGAAGACCTTGCTTTGCTGAAGGTAAGGACACATGAAGTGAGAGCTGTGGCTACTTCAGTGGCCTTCAAACAGAACCGTTCTCTGCAGAGTGTTATGGATGCAACCTATTGGAGAAACAAGTCAGTGTTCGCATCATTCTATCTCAAAGATGTCCAGTCTCTTTACGAGTACTGCTACACCCTGGGTCCATTCGTAGCAACGAATGCAGTAGTAGGCGAGGGCTCAGCCACTACATTCCCATAATTCCATAACTTTTTAACCTTTCTCTTGAATACTTTTTATGGGTTGTTCGGTCGGCTAAGAAGCCTTCCACATCCTTGTTGATTTGGCGGGTGGTCAATTCTTTCTTGAGAAGCGCCGAGGTTAAAGGTTGTGATGAGGTCCTTTAGTATGGGTTGCAGCCCTGTATACTTTAGCACCTTTGGGTTGATTCAGCCTCCAAGAGGAACGCTGCGCTCAGTAAGGAAGACGAACTTAAAAAAGAGACAGAGTAACGGTTCAATTCGACTTCCTTACCAGGTACTTATTATTTCATTGTTATTTGAGATAACTGTTATATGAAATATGGGATACTTAGCTATCCTTTAATCTTGTACACTGGTTTTCACCCACCCCCCTGGGTGTGAATCAGCTACATGATTATCGGGTAAGTTTAATATTGAAAAATGTTATTTTCATTAGTAAAATAAATTTTTGAATATACTTACCCGATAATCATGATTTAATTGACCCTCCCTTCCTCCCCATAGAGAACCAGTGGGACCGAGGAATAATTGAGGAGGTGTCAACAAGAAGTACTTGAGTACCTGGCCACAGGTGGCGCTGGTAAGAACACCCCCTTCTAGTATTGTGATAGCTGGCGTATCCCTCCATAGAATTCTGTCGGGCAACAGAGTTGACAGCTACATGATTATCGGGTAAGTATATTCAAAAATTTATTTTACTAATGAAAATAACATTTTGAATATACTTACCCGGTGAATATATAAATTAAATGACCCTCCCTTCCTCCCCAATAGAGACGCAGTGGGACGAGGAGAAAATTGAGTCTTTGTTTACATAGAGCTTGGTATCTGGCCGACAGATGGCGCTGTTGGGCACACCCGCAACCTGTATAGCGATCGCTGGCGAGTTTTTTCTGTACAGTTTGTCTGTCGAGCAACAGAGTTGCAGCTATATATTCACCGGGTAAGTATATTCAAAAATTTATTTTATAATTAAAATATCATTTTATATCACTATTTTTTATGAAAATAAGAAAAAAATATTACTGAATCATTAGAGATCAATTCTAAAAGGTGATTCAACAATTCCCTCATTCTTTTCCCTTACTGGGAGATTTGAATGGTTGACATTCTTTATGGGGAGATGTTTAAGTAGACACAAGGGGCAATATTATTTCATCAATTGTGGCAAATGAAGATGTGGGACTCCTTAACACAGGAGAGCCATCACTTTCATGTTCAGGCAGGTACCCTATCATGTATTGACCTTTCAGTTGCAAGCTCTAACTGCCTTCTCGATTTTGAAGGGAGAGAGTTAGATGATTGGCATTTTAGTGATCATTATCCAATTATTATAAATATGAACAATAATCCATCGTTACAGAGATCGCCACGATGGAACATTGACATGGCGGACTGGAATAGATTTTTGGGAGCTAAGTGAAATTGAAGAGAATGCAGAACAATTAAAAAGTGCAGATGATGCCTTAGAGTTACTGAATGGAACTCTACATACAGCAGGAGTCAATTCAATTCCCAAAACCACAGGGTTATTCAAACAGCAATCAGTCCCCTGGTGGTCTTCAGAACTAACTGCCTTGGATAGAGCTGCAAGAAAATCTTTGACTTGATTGCATAGGGACCGTACAGAGGAGAACTTAATAATATATAAGAAGTGTAGAGCATAGTTCCGCCGTGCAATGAAAGAAGCTAGACGCCAGTCTTGGACATCATTTGTTTCCTCTGTCAGTAGTAGAACACCACCATCTTCTGTATGGAGGAAAGTGAAAAAGATAACTGGCAAATTGGGTAAATGGTCAGTATTTGACTGGAGCTACTGAGGTTAGCAATGCTTTACCTGAATATTTCTCCACTGTATCATGCAAGTGTGATACAGTTCCTGGTTATCACTATAGAAGCATGGAAGAATGAAAACTGTTAAATTTTACAACAGAAAAGGAGAAATCTCAATGTTCTGTTTACCGAAATAGAATTTGATTCTGCAATTGTTATGTGCAATGATACAGCCCCTGGACCCAATGGCATTCCTTATGCAATGATTAAATATTTGCCTGTTAATACTAAGTTATTTATTTTAAGCATTATTAACAATGTCATGATCATAGTTATTAAAGTGTTTGGGAAGTAGCCATTTTGTTCTGTGACAAGAATACGAACCTATGCTACTTATTAGGGGTTTATTACTTGATAGGACAAGCCATTAGAATTTAAAGAGGGTTAACTACCCATCTCACTAGTTAGTGGGGGTGGGGGAGGGTAAATGGGGTAGCTAGCTACCCCCTTTACTCATACCCCTGGGACTGAGCTCGCTTCGCTTTTGGCTCGGATGGTGAACGGTTGTTGCCGCTCTTTGGACTGCCATTTAATTCTGTTTATGCTTTTTCAATCCAGAGTTTGCGTGTGCGTGCTGGCAACCATACGTACCTGCTCTGGTCCTGAGGGCTGCACCTGCGGTACCTTTATGTCCGCCAAGGATACGGATCCTCGCACTCTTTGCCCTACCTGCAGAGGTCACCGTTGTGATGTGTTGAATAAGTGAATTGAGTGTCGGAATTGGTCTGCCTCCCAGTGGGAAAGGTTTGGATGATGGCGTAAGAAGTGGAAACGGGACTCTTCTCCTTCGAAGGTTACTTTGAACCAAGAGAAATCCAAGGCTGTTTCTTCTACCTCCTGACCTTCCTCTGAAGCTCCTGCTTGTTCGGCCTCCTCCGGGGGACTGTCAAGTAATAGCGTAGACCGCTTAACTTCTGGGCAACCTTGGTCCTCAAGAAACGGTGTTGTGCCTCCCTCCCCAGGGGGTCCATGTCACTCTCTCCTCTTTTTCAGGTTTGTCCGTCCTTGTGCTTAGCAGGTCTGCCCTCCAAGGAGGCCCTGCTGTAGCTACTTTGCCGGGGTGCTAGTGGCTAGTGTGCAGCAATCGTCAACGTCGGAGTTGGATTCTCTGACACTCGTCGACGTTGTGGCATCGGAGGTGTCGTCTGCTGCCCTGCCTGTTCTGCCTCTTCCGCCTTTGCCGAAGACTGTGCTTCCCCTGTTGCTGAACATCCTTCGAGGAGGGAATTCACTCATAGACTCCTCTTCGGAGGACTGGTGCTGACAGTCAGCTTGCTGATCCTCCGGTCCCTAGAGGGCGTCACCGTGGTCGTCGTTCCCGACGTGCTCGCCCTTCTCTTCGCTTTAGAAGTGCTCCTACGCCATTGGTGAAGAGACGCCTCTTTGGCTCGTCAGCTTCGTCCTCGCAGCTCTCCTCCTCGGAGGAGCCTTCTCATCCGTCGTCGCATGGTTCCCGACCTTCTCCTGTCGATGCAGCTGATTGTCCTCGAACTTCGGTTTAGGACTCTACGCCTCTGAAGGACACATCCCTTTGCCAGACCATTGTTCAGCTGCTTGTCAACGTTCGTCTCACCGACTCCCCGACTTCTTACTCGTCCGTCTCCTGCTCACTCTTCTGGTTCCTGACTCCCTACCACTCGTTGTACACCGACTTGTCATCTGCTTGCGTGTCAATCGCCTGCGCACAGAGCGCATCAATCAACTGTGCTTACTTCACCTGCGCATCGTGAGGATCTTTTTCGTCATACTACTGCCGACCATTGCTGGCCAACACTACGGGCTTGCACCTCTATCTACCGTTCCCTAAGCAGCGCGTCGCGTTGGAACTTTGTTCGCCCGGCCGCTCACCTGCTGTCCACTGCCCGACCTCGCGTAAATCGCCCTCGGAGGTTACCGCTTTAAGCTCTCATCGACGTTTGCCTAAGCAGAAGCCCTCGCTACATCAGCAGTCACCTAAGCATCAATGTTCACCGCGTCAACGTTCACCCACAGGTCATCGGGCGGTGAAACTTCAACGCCATCCAATGCATCAGTCGCCACCTACGTGTCAGCCTTTGCCGACTCGTCATTGCTCTCCAGCTCGTCAGCGTTCGCCAACGCTCCAGCATTCGCCAACGCTCCAGCATTCGCTTACTCTTCGGAGTTTTCCTCTGCATCAGCCTTCACACGCAAGGCGACGCTTGCCAACACACAGGCATGCAACGCAACACCTTGAAGCATGGAAGACAGCAGCCACCATCCTCCGCTGACTTTCAAGAAGTCACTTCATCTTATGGAGGCACAGGTAGGTGATCACAGAGGGAAGGAGCAGGAACGAAAAGGTTGGTTAATCGCCCTCCAGACCATCGGTCCTCTCTCCGAGGAAGGGCAGAGTCCCAGTTCACAGGTCACCGTTGCCTCATTCCCCTCCCCTCAAATGCATAACATCGCAACCACCAGGGAAAGAGGGAAAGGGCACTTCGGGGGAACTGAAGATCCCGAAACTACCGGCGCCTAAGGCCAACCCACGTAAACCAGCTTTTCCAGATAAGACTCCTCAAAGGGAGCCGGTGGTTTCAAACATTTGAATCCCCTACAACCCTGTTGTCTGTGCCCCAGGGCATAGTTACAGATCTCCAATGGTAGTTGAGACAGGAGGAGCTGTTAGTAGGAACACTTCTATAGGTCTCTCCCCTGGAATTCCTTCTGTTCTCGGATGCTTCACACCACTGGGAGGGCACTCGCCTGTGAAGGGGGCAGATTTAAGGCCTGTGGTCTCAGGAGGACAAAAAAGCATATCATATCAATTACTGGAAATGAAAGTGTCTTATCCAGCGCTACTCCACTTCGGAGACTGAAAGGTCATTCTGGGGTAGCAATGAGTGACAACTCCGCAGTAGTGACCTACATCTTCAAACAAGGAGGCTCAGTCTCCCTCTTGCTGTGCCAACAAGCAGTAGAGATACATTGTTGTGCACAGACCAACGCAATGTTCCTCTTGGGAAGATTTGTTCCCAGGAAGAGGAACGTTATTGGGGTCATCCGAGTCAACTAGTTGGTTTCGAGTTGTCTTTGCTTCCTCTAGTGGTAAAGAGTGTTGTGACTTTGTTTGCCAGTTACCTAAATGCTAAACTCCCAGTGTATTGCTCTCCAGTACTGGACCTAGCATCAGCAATGGAAGACACCTTCCAGCACCTTTGGAATGGACTTGGCTTTTACGCCTTTTCGCCATTCTGTCCGATTCGTCAGGTCCTGAACAGAATCCGAGTGTCCCGAGAGGTCAGAATAATAGTAATAGCCTCAAAGTGGCTACAGTCGGAGTAGTATCCACACCTGGTAGATTTTCTCATGGAATATTCGAGAGGACTTCTAGAATGTCCAAACCTGCTGCACTAACCACACATAGGAAAGTTCCACGAAGTGGTTCGTTTCCTATTTCTTCTTGGATGAAGGTTTTCGAGTATCTGAAAGAGAGGCTTTTTGTGACTGACTACGAAACAAGATTTCGGATACTTCCAAAACTCGTCCACGGCAGTTTAGCCAAGTAGGCAACCTTTTATGGTTGGCAACGTAAGGTGAATATTGCCACTGTTCCCCTGATTACTGACTTTTTTTTTTGTTTCTGAGGAATGAGAAATCCCTTTCTGTCACTTTGGTGAAAGGCTATCGCTCGGCCTTGAGGCAGGGTCTTAAACTGAAGGGGCTTGATCTATACTCTTCATGAGAACTTTCTGCTCTCATTAGAAGTTTTGAATAGGCTTGCCCTCCTCAGAAATTCAAGTCTCCCATGAATGTGACAAGGTTCTTAGGCCCCTGAAGATGGCCCCCTTTGAACCGTTACATGAGGTGCGTACCCTGAAGACTGTCCTCCTCCTTGCCTTAGCACCAGCCAAGAGGGTTAGCGAATTACATGGTCTGTCCTATTTTACTTCTCATTCCAAAGGTTGGAGAAAACTACAGTCGGCCCTCCCCATTCGCAGGGGTTAGGTAACAGAGACAGGCGTGAAATACTTTCTACACTAGGGTGGGATAACTCCTAACCTAACAAATCACTGCACCTTTCCTATGTGTGATGTTGACTAACACATTTGAAGTATTGCCCAGTATTGTTTTTATTTGGTTTATATCACAGTAGAAGTCTTGTATTAATGAATAAACACATTTCACTTATTGTTTAGTACATGTGTGTACTATGTACTGTGCACAGTAAAGCTACGGTACAATACATCATGTAATACTAGTTATCAGGACACTTATAACAACAAAACGCTGTTGTTCCTATCAGATATAACACTCGATGATACTGTAATATATGTACAGGACTATCTCTATATGTATGATTTCTGTGTCCCAGTACTGGATTCCTTTTAAGCTGGTAATAGCCGATGCCCTAACAGTTTCTACGTTCCTATGATTAGCTGTTAGGAGGGTGGTGTTGTCTCCATGGCCTGGGAAGGAAAGATCTTTCTAGGTTGGTCGTAGGGAAGTTCCTTTCACCAGTGAGTGAGTTTCCCTATTTTAAAAGATGAAGGGATGTATATGCATAGGAACGTATTTTCTAACCATACAAACCTTTGTCCTTTGAAGTATATTTCTCGCCTCAACTACTATTCTCAGTCTCAGGATAGTGTGTGACAGTTGGGTGGACATGACATCCCCCTTTTACCGTTTCTCATTAATCAGTAGCTTGTTATCGATTCAATGGTTGTTTATGCTCCGCTGAAGTAAAATCCTTACTTTAAAGGACTTATTTGCTTAGCTAGGAAAAATACAAATTGTGTTTAAAATTTGCTGTACTGCATTTTAAATTGTGGGTTGATAAATCTTGCTGGTAAGAGGGTGAGGCACTTAGTATGTGGTTGAGAAATCTCTTAGGTATGAAAGAAAAATATGAGAAAAGTTTGCGTTAGGTTTTATGGTAATGATCTCAAATATATAGTACAGTAGTACAGTATAACCTTGAAAATAATTTATCATTAATTTTAGTATTGTACTATACAGTACTTTATTTTTTTTAATTATTAGTTGTAAGGTTATTCTATACTGATATATTTTTTATTCTTCTTAGGTGTGAGCTGTGACGCATGTTTGAAGGCAAATTTCCGAGGCCGGCGCTACAAATGTTTGATATGCTACGATTATGACCTGTGCTCAGCCTGTTATGAAGGTGGAGCCACTACTACTCGTCATACTACAGACCACCCCATGCAGTGCATCCTTACTAGACATGATTTTGGTATGTTGTGCTTGCATCACACACCTAGGTTTTTCTTTGTGTATTCTGCTTACAAGCTTATTCAGCTTTACTGGGTATAGGAAAAATTAGTGATTTTTATGCAGTTTTACTAAGCAGAGGGGATACTTTTACTCTATAGAATTCTTAATTGAATTTTTAGGGGTATGTATGTGGTAAAAAGGATGATTTTCAAAAAGCAAAAAGTTTTTGTATTTCTTTCAAAATTGGGTATGAAATTGAATTAATGCAGATCTTGAAACCCCCATTAGCCAGTGTCAAAGTCACATTGTAACTGATCTGCAATAAGAGTTAAGAGTTCAAATTGTAAATCAAAGGGGCAACTGATGTTCAGATTTAACATTCCAGGATTTGTTAATTTGGTTAAAAATTCATATTCTACAATACCAAAAAAATAATTATGAAAGTGGGCTTTATATCTTTTTTCATGTTGAATACAGCGTGGAGTATGAACAGACAATTGGTAATGTTGATTAACTGCCAGAATGAAGATATATTTCTTAGCTGTGTAAAACAATTTGACAAAATCTATATCAGTTTTTAAGCCTAAAACTTTTTACCTAGAATTTTTAATAGTTTTTAACTGTGTAATACTAATACCAATTTGTTCCGTAACTGGAATACAAACCACGCTATTTAATAGGGGTATTACTTTCGGCGTAGCTGAAATGACGAGCCATTAATTTTTAATGAGGATTTACTACCTACACTGCTAGTTAGTGGGGGGTAGGGGAGGGTAGCTTGCTAACCCCCCTCACACACCTGTGCTTGAGCTCACTTTGCCCTCGGCTCGGATGGTGGTCGGACGTGTCCGCTCTCATCCTCGCCGTCATATTGGCAGCCATTAACGCTTTTTCTTCTTTCTTTTTATAGTTACTCTGTAAGTGAAGTTGGCCTCTGCGACTATGCGCACCTGCCCTGATTTTCCCGACCGCCCCTGTGGAACGTTCATGTCGGCGGTCGAGACTGATCCTCACGCCCTTTGTCCTTCTTGTAGGGGCCAACGGTGTGATAGTGTCAACAAGTGTAGGGAGTGGTCTGCCTCCCAGTGGGAGAGGTTTACGCGATGACGGAAGAAGTTCAAGCGGGGTATTTCTCCTTCAAAGGTTGCTTCGAAGGGAGAAAAACCCAAGGCCTCTTCTTCCGTTGCCCAAACCACCTCCGAGCTCCCACTCAGTCGGTCTCTTTCGAGAGACCATCGAGAGGTAGCGTAGACCGAATTATTTCTAACCAACCTCGGCTCACGAGAGATGACGTTGCTTCCCCTAGCGAAGCAGCTTCACCTCTCCCCCTGGTGGAGGGTATGTCACTAACTTCCCTTTTTCAGCTTTGGTCCTCCATGGGGCTTACGGGTTCGCCCTCCACAGGTTTTGCTTGATTATATCTGCCTGGGTGCTGCTGTCAAGCAATCGTCGTCACCGTCAGAGGTTGATCCTTTGTCTCTTGTCGACGTTGTGGGGTCAGAGGTATCCAATGTGGTTTCACCCATCTCCTCTTCCACTCCAGACTCTACGGTAGCTGGCGACTTAATTTCCCCCGTTCCTGATCAAACTACGAGGGGAAAACTAAGTCCATCGTCAGTCTCTCCTGCTAGTGTTTCTCTCCCTTGGGGGAGTTTACTTACAGAGACTCCTCTTCAGAGGACTGCTGAAGGTCAGCTTGCTGATCTAACGGTCCCCAGAGGGCGCATCCGTCGGAAGGCTTGCCTTCCTCTTCGCCATAGAGGCCTTGCTTCACCTGCAATGAGGAGGCGCCTCTTTGGTTCGTCTTCTATGCAGTCCCCCGCAGAGGAGCCTCTAGACCGATCTTCCATCACTGCACCTGCATTGGTCCTGGACCTCTCTGCAGATTGTTCGCGATCTCCTTCGGTGGAAGTTCGTCCTTTTAAAGGACACGTCGACCTTCCACCCGACAGACCTGCCGACCTGCCATCGCCGTTCCTGCATGGGCCTAACAAGGCTCCACCTGAACGCGCTATTATGCGCCAACAATTCACGCGCCAAGCGCCCACGCAACCTGACAAGCGCTCATAAGTAGCTCGTCAGGCCTCATCACTACAGCGCGCTGCTCATCCTGCTCGCCCTAATACAGGGCATCACCTGGGTGCCAGCGCTCACCTGCGCGCCATCATTCTCCTGCGCGCCAGCGTGCTCCCGCGTGCCAACATTCTCCTGCGCCCGCATGTGCTCTCTACATCACACACTCCTGAGCGCCATATTGCGCGCCAGGTTTTACCTGTGCGCCAATGTTCTCCTACAAGCAATTTGGTGGATGAGACAGCTATGCTGCCCTCATCCACGCGCCATCCCTTACCAATGCGCCAGCGCTCACCTGCGTGCCAGCCTTGTCCTGCGTGCACTTACAAGGATACGCATGCGCTCCATCCATCTTCTAGGGGTGGCGCGCGCTAGGGGACATTCTCCTGTGCGAACACGCGCCCGCGCTCTAGGGGACATTCTCCTGCGCGAACACACTCCCGCGCGCCCGTGCTCATCGTGATTCTCCTGCGCGAACACACTCCCGCGCTCATCGTAATTCTCCTGCGCGAACACACTCCCGCGCTCGTGCTCATTGTGATTCTCCTGCGCGCCTGTGCGAATATTCTCCTTCGCGAGCCATCAGTCTCCCGCGCGCGAGCTTCATCATTCCCCCTCACACGAGCGCCATTATTCTCCCTTGAGCGAACGCCATTATTCTCCCTCGAGCGAGCGCCATTATTCTCCCTCGAGCGAGCGCCATCATTCTCCCTTGAGCGAGCCTGCGCATCACAAGGAACGACGTCCGGAAGGTCGCCATCACCTCATTTCCCTCCCCGCAAGCGTACTGTATACCACTGCTCATTGTGGGAGAAGGGAAACTTGAGGGGTTCAGGATCCCAAAGCTACCAAAGGCAAACCCACCTATTCCAGTGACTCCTCCCAGGGATCCTTCAGTCCCTCTCCCTTCAGGGGGTATGTCTGACAGTGCGTCTGTCAGCCAACAGTGCCCTGATCAGAGCCGTAACTCAGGCTTTCAAGCCTGTCCTCTCTGAGCTGGGATACGGAACCATGGCTTCCTCTACCCCTCTGAAGAGGAAAAGAGGAGCTCTGGACGCTGTCACTTCCCCGAGGGGGAAACTGACTCCACGCTGACTTTCAAGACCCGTTCCTCCTATTCCTTGGACTGACTCTCCTTCCCTTTCAGATGAAGATCTCCCATCACCAAGGGAATCACGCGAAGAGAGATTTTCCCCCATCCCACCAATGGAGGAAACTTCTTTTCATGCCGAGAGTTCAACACAGTCCGGGATTAGAAGGAACATGCCACCCTCATCAATGTTGGAGTCTTACATCCTTCCCCGGAAGGAATCCAAAGACTCCAAAACATTGCCTAAGTCCTCCACTAGGGCTAGGATGGAGCCAGCCAGCCACTCAGGGAATGTCCGCGATTCTCCCCAAGAAGAGTCTTTGGGGATAGAAGGAAACTTCGCTGCAAGTCCTACAACAGGAGGAGACCAGGAGGAGTCAGAACACACGTTTTGGCATGTTCTGACTCAAATGAGGGCTCTCAACGGGTTTTCCGACCCAGAGATCCCTCCTCGAGAGGGCAAAGACACGGTCCTAGACCACGTCTTTGGTACTCAGAAGACCTCTAAGACCAGTGCAGCTCTGCCCTGGTCTCAAGGGGTAAAGAGGACCAGGGACAAGATTGCCCAGCAGCTTTCTGAGATGTCCTCCTCCAACCGTTCCAGTACCACCAACAAGCTCCTCCCACCTCCTTGTGTACAGCAGAGGAGGTACTTTGAGATCCTGGAGGAGCCTTGTCTAGCTCTTCCTCTTCACCACTCGCTGGAAGAGCTAACCATGGGAGTCCCTCTTGAGAGAGACTCCAACTGGCAGGTCTCGTTCTCGGCAGCCGAGATCCTCAACCAGGAGAAGGTCGCGAAGTGTGCTATGCAAGCCACTTCGTGGCTCGATATCTGGTTGGGGACCTTAGGTATCCTGATACGTTCTGAAGATTTCTCCAAGGAACATACCAGGAAAGCTATGGAAACCTTCCTCGTCTCAGGTACAGTTTCTGTCCCACCAAGTCTCGAGCTTGTGGGCAAATACCATCCTGAAATGTCGGGATGCAGTAGCTGAGAGATTCCACCAGAAGGTTCCTTGCACCGAGATCAATAGGCTCAGACATTCCTCCATGGAGGGGTGAGTTCTATTCGAGCCTAAGGATGTGGAACATGCTGCTGAGAGGTGGAGGAAGTCACATCAAGACTCCCTCCTCCCTAGGTAACATCTAAGCCCTATAAGCCTCCAGCACCACAACAGTCCAGTCCAGCCAAGACCACTACGACGACAACTGCAGTGAAGACGATGGGGTCTAAGCCCTTTCCTGTCAAAGAGAGGAAAGGCAAAAAGTCCTCCAGGGGAGGCAAAAATACTGTACTAGAGGGAGCAGTCGAGGCCGCAAACGCTAGGATAGGCAGTCCCCCTGCATTTCCACCAGTGGGGGGATGCTTACAAAGTTGCGCAAACACGTGGAAGCAACTCGGGGCTGATTCCGGGACAATTTCCGTGATTAGTCTAAGATATCGCGTCCCGTTCATAACATCTCTACCTCCCCTGATGACGAATCCAGGGTCATCGAACTCCCTTGCCATGGGATCGGCAAGGGGGCAAGCTCTTCGGGCAGAAATCCAGACCCGGTTGAAGAAGGGCGCTCTCCAAGAGGTCCTCGACGGATCCCCAGGCTTCTTCAGTCGACTCTTTCTTGTAAAGAATGCGTCTGGAGGCTCGAGACCAGTCATTGACCTCTCAGCTCTGAACAAGTTTGTCAAGCAGAATCCGTTCAGCACGGTCAGACTAGCAGTAAGACCACAAGACTTCATGTGCACACTGGATCTGAAGGACGCTTACTTCCAGATCCCAGTCCATCCGTCTTCAAGGAAGTACTTGAGATTCAGCCTGGATAACAGAAAATACCAGTTCAAGGTGCTGTGCTTCGGTCTTTCCACACCACCCCAAGTTTTCACCAGTGTTCACCCTAGTATCATCTTGGGCACACAGGATTGCCATCCGTCTCCTGTTATCTGGACGACTGGCTAATCCTAGCAGACTCGGTGTCAACCCTTCTTCAACACTGAGACAAACTTCTGAGACTTTGCCAAGATCTGGGGATCATGGTAAATCTCGAGAAGTCTTCCCTGCTTCCCACTCAAAAACTGGTATACTTAGGCATGATTATAGACACCACTCTCCACAAAGCCTTCCCATGAGACGACAGGATAGCAAGGCTGAGGAATGTCGCAAGACCTTCTCTCAGACGAGAAGAACTTCCAGCCCAATCGTAGTTACGTCTCCTCGGTCACCTTTCATCGCTGGCCCGTCTAGTTCCCAATGGTCGCCTCAGGATGAGATCCCTCCAGTACCGACTCAATTCCCGGTGGAATCAAGCTTACGACTCCCCAGACATCCAGATCCCCATGGGATCTGCGGAACTGACGGACCTCCAGTGGTGGGTGGCAGACGAGAACCTATGAAAGGGAGTGGATCTTCTCGCCAAGCTACCCTCCCCTACCCCCTGCTAACTAGCGGTGTGGGTAGTAAACCTTCGTTAATAATTAATGGCTCGTCATTTCAGCAATGCCGAAAGTAATACCCCTATTAAATAAAAAAGGTTTGTATAATTACGAAAAATACAAATTATCTACGAATTTGTCATTTTAGAAAATTTATACCTCCCAAAAAAGATTATTTTGCTCAGTTTTAACACTGATGATGATGTTCAAGTTACCATTGAATCTAGGTCTGATAGTCTTTTTTCTATATAGTATAGTAATTCCCCATACTCCTTTTCTGTTAGAATTGCTTGGAGCACATATTTATAATGAAAATCGACAGGCGCATATGTTCAGATACATTAAGTCTGTATCATTGTTTTCAAGGCATTTGATGTGAAATCTGTTCAGCCACTGAATGTTGGTTTAAGCTAGGCTTTTCTGTGATTATCCTGTTCTTATAGGTCTTAATCTTTTAGAAAATTGAATACTTAGTACCAGTAAGTCATTATAAAATTGAAAGAATCAAGGATTATTTTGTTTTAAAGTATGTAGTGTGTTATTATGATATGATTTCCTGTAATGAGCGGAATTTATCTTTTTAATAAAATTACTGCTCATACTTTTTATAAAGAAATAGACTTTGTTCCGGTACTGTATACAAACCTTTTGCTCTTTACTTGATATTATTTCAGCAATAGCTGAAACCAGCCCTTAAAGTGTTTGCGAGGTGTAACTACCCTCTGCTAGTTAGTGAAGGCGGTTAGCCGTTGTAGACCAACCACCCCACTCCCTACTCATACCAACACTAGTAAACAATTACTACTTTTTATTTTGGCTCGGTAGAGGAAAGACGTAGTCTTACTCTCCCAACAAAACCTTTTAATTGGTTTACGATTGAAAGTTACTGGCCTAAGTTTGAAAATTCCTTTTTTCTTTCAGGTGGTGACCCCGGACTTCCCTTTTGTGTGAACGCTGTTGCTTCCCGTAGGGAAGTAACGGTGCCAGCCTCCAAGGGAAGTCTCTCTCTTTGCTGCTTGCAGCAACTCCTACCTTCTTTGGGGCTTTCTGGTCTCCCCTTTAAGGAATGGATCCGAGGGTGTTATAGCTTACTGCAGCTCTTTTGCTCCTGCTCACTTTCATTCCTGCAGCTCCGGCATAGGAATGAGAACAGTGGCAGACTGGTGCCCATTGCGGTGAACCCAGAAACTTGCTTCGGCTATGTTTCACAGGCAGCTCTCGATGCAGACCTTCAACTTGAACAAAGGTTGTTGACAGTAAGCAGAGAGCGCTGCCCGGATCGTTTGCCTTCAGGTGTTAGATAACTTTAACTTCTGAGGGAGACTTACCCTCCTCCAGGTGTTGGGCAAATTTCTCTTCCAAGGGAGAGTTACCCTCCACCAGCCACTGTCCAATGATGTTCCTGCTTGCAGTGGGAATTTCCGACAGCGGCAACCAGGATTGGTCGCCTTTCCCGCCCGCAGGAGAGACTGCCTTTGCCCAAGTGTTTTCCCCCATGTGAGATTCCTCCGCTGGGAATTGGATTCTTCCATGCCATGCTCTTGCTCTTGCTCTTCGGAGCTTGGCGACGAGGGAGTTGGGCGACTGCCATACCCTCAGGGTACAAAATAAGTCTTGTGCAGTTTCCCGTTAGGGTGTTTGGCGCAGATGGTGACGCCTGCCGACTGCTTGCGTTCGCCATCTCTCCCATTGACGATTCTTATAAGCTTGACTCTTCGGGGTTATTTCCAACATCATGCCTTTAGGCACAACAAACCTTTAAGAGCTTTGTGAAGCCGGACCCTTTTGGGATCTCTGCCTCATTATTTCTTCGTCTTACGAGAGAGAAATTACTAGTAGGCTATAACTCCTTAGGGTTATTGCCTACATCATGCCATGTTGGGCACAACAAATGAGCTTTTTTTTAGGCCAAGCCCATTGGGGCCTTCGCCTCATGTTTTCAACCTCTTACAAGGGAGAAACAGCTGTTCTTCAAGTACAACCCAGCCTTTTTCGTTCCCTTCCGAGGAGATGACATAAGACTACTCGCCAACCCATGTGCGGGGAAGGTTGAGTGTGTTTTGGGCCAACAAACCCTTTCATGTGAGACTATGCTTCTTCATCGGAAACTCCCATCCCTAAGGAGGTTTAAACAACTACAGGCATTTGCTAACACCCCATAATTGTATGAAATGAACTCCTTCGGTTGCCCATGCGCTGATCTCTTGTGGCCGCCGCATGCCATCATTATCCCCATGGGGCACAAGTCGCATTGGACGCCAAGTTTCGTGGCACTGTCTTCGTCAAGCATCAGATCGTGACGACCCAGAAGACGGTCTTTCTCCTAGCTCTGTCCTCTACAAAGAGAGTCAGCAAGTGTCATGAGTAGATACAATACTTTTTAAAGGATGTAATAAAAGACAAAAATATCTATTCCCAAAGTGTGATGACCAAGATGTCATCGTCTTAATTAGTGGAGTCAGCATATTTTGAGAAACCGAGCCTGAGGGAAATCCTTGTTTAGGATATATGTCATCATGGAAGGACACGTGCTGCCCTTTTGTTACGACTTAACACGTGGTCCAGATTGCATCAGAAATTTCTTCTAGAAGCTTCCATGACGTGATCGAATTGGGGGTTTTTTGAGGAAGCCAATAGAAATGCAGAATTGTTAAAAAGAACGCCTTCTATGGAGATGACCACCGCCCACTATAATTAACTCTGCCCATACAGGGGTATATAAACTTCAAGAAGAGATTGTCCAAGAGAGATAGGACAGGACATAAGACAAGAGAGGAACTATGTCCGAAGCAGATAAGATCCAAGTCCTAGCGAGATAAGAAACATAGAAGACCAGAAGTCTGATAGAGCCAGGTTCTAACCTTCCCTTCAGACAACAAAAGCCTATCTCCAAAAGATCCTGTTATGGCTGAGAAGAAGAGACAGATTGAAACAGCCAGCCCTCCCTGCTTGTGACAAGAAGTAGCCAACACTGCCTGCAGCTTGCCTTAGTTCAACACTATCATCAAATTCTTCGAAGAAGACCTCTGATGTCCCTTTTTGATGCCACCCCTTTTGTGATGTCTTCAAATCCGGTCATTGTGCCACTTTCATCTGAACTTCAGCCGCCCTTTTGCAACTTTCTCAAGCCTTACTTCAACAGTATCATCGAATTCTTGGAAGAAGACCTCTGATGTCCATTCTTGATGCCACCCTTTTTGTGATGTCTTTGAATCCGGTCATCGTGCCAGTTTCATCTGAACTTCAGCTGCCCTTCTGCAACGTTCTCAAGCCTGAAGTCTCCGTACCAGTATCGTCTCAGCAGCCGCAGAAAACTATTCCTTACGTATTTCTACCTTACTGACTGTTGCCCTTTTCTGTTGGTGTTTTGATTGATTTGATTTGTCAGTTAAAGTAACTGAAGAAGTAACATTAGTTTTCTTTGTAAGTTTGTGAATAAACGTGTTGTGTTTTTTTTCGTGAGTTTCTTTTTATATTCATTTCCCATGTTTTAAGGGTTGTTGTTGTAAACATTTATTAAAAGATCATGTAACAATTTTGAGATCCTAACAGCAAGCTACTATGGTTTGTCCAATAACGTCGCCCATTCACAGGGATTTGGGCAAGTGACACTTGGTTTCGTCTTGGAATCCTAGCCAAGACTCAAAATTTGGCTGGAGCGGATCTTATAATCAGACCCCTTCTAGATTGGAAGTCTCTTCTGTAACAGATGACCCAGACCAACTGTTACTCTGCCCTGTTAGGATAAGGAGGAAATGTATAAAAAGAACCTCCAGAGTCTGACATCAGACCAGCAAGCTCTTGGTGAGCACGGGCAGAACCAGAGGAAGATTACAAAGAACTGGTATCTTCTGGGATTACATAGGAAATTGAGAGAGCCATGCATCAAGGCTCCTCATCTTCCAGTTGTTGTCCCAGTGCCCATGATATCAGGGGTGTCAGCACATTACTGGCATTCAAAAGAATTTCTCTGTGATGCAGGTGTTAGAAGCGGGCTTGTAGAAATAGCAAACAGCGGCTACCTCCCACAGGAACCTGAATACATTTACCTTAGGTCCTGTAGTGGCTGCACAAAATGTGGTCAACAACACCTCACCTCCCTTGTAGGACAAGGAGCTGTTGGTTGAGGGCAGGTGGTACCTGCCAGTAAGTCTAGGATGAACGTGCGAATGACTGACCACTTTATTTCATCCTCCCCTTTCTTGCAGTTCAGCATCCAAGGGACTCTGCAACCTGACCTCCTTTGACAACAGGTGGGTACCATGCCCTTTGTGCATCCTGATATACTGGTATGTTAATGTATTTGTTATACTGTATCTTCGTTCTCCAAGCGGGGTGGAGTCGGGCAATGTCTAGGTGAATTGAAGAGCTTAGCTCCAAAATTATGCTTAGCTGGTTAAGTCACAATGCTAAATTCTACTCTAGCACCAATAACCCAGGCCGTTATCCTATAAGGATCATTAGGTGTCAGGGTGCCCTCTAAACAGCTCGTGCAAAGCACAGTGTGTCACCTCGGGAGAGTCTCCAGCCACCCACCATGGGGTGAGTCTTTTAAGTAAAGAGCGGAAGGTTTTTATACAGTCCTGGAACAAATAATGAATTTGGAATAATTTTTATTTTTCCTAGCCATTCAAACCTGTAGGTCTTTACAAATACTGGTCCTGCCATCTCCTTCCTCCAGAAGTCCTGTCCTGCTGCAATTGCAAAGTGTCGGTTGTTCACCAGTGCTGGTGTTAGCAGGGTGGTTGGTCTACCCATGCTACCTCCTTTTGCTAACTAACGATGGGTAGTTGCACCTCACAAAAGTTTTAATGGTTGCTTTCAGCTGTTGCCGAAATAATACTCCCAAGTGAAGAGCTGCTAGTTGGTATAGCTAGGAAAAATACAAATTATACCAAATGTGTCATACTGTATTTATTTCCATGAAGTGATGTTACTGTAATTCTTAGAACCAGACGTTTAGTTTTTTCTGTGTCATTGGCCAAACTTCATTTGACGATATGGGACAAGTGCTGGACATAATTGTTTGACAAATATTTTTGATCTCTAGTATTTTTTAGCATTAGTTATAATTTTTTTTAGGAAACTGTGATGTAGCATACAGTTGATTTCTGTGTCTTTTTGAAGAACAAATCTTTTGGCTCAGCTCTGGAAAAAATGAGCTCTTTAACTCTGTGATTCTAGTTGAACTTTTCATGTAACTTTTGCCACCCAAGTTAACCCTTTTACCCCCATCATAAGGTTAAATTTCGAGCACATTTTGCTATATAATTTCTTTAAGTTGCTCTAACAGGCTTAATATTTGTCCTAGAGAGGTCAGGTTAGTCTCATTCTTTTGGAAAATGCCTGAAGTTTCTCATAAAATTATCAAAAATAAGTACAACATGCAATTAACAGTGTTTTGCAAGAACGTACCAGTACGTTCTTTGGGGTGTGAAAGGGTTAAGGTAATCTAGAATTTGCCTTGCTGGCAGTTGAAAGATATTGGATAGTGGAGCAGATTTGGAAAACATATTCATTTAATAACCACACTGAAAAATTTTTTGAGATGAAAATTTTGCATTCTTTATGCTTGTTGATGATTTTACAATTTGTTGCTCTGGAATATCTAAACTTTTTGTATAAATTTGATTAAAGCCACTTTTTCTCATTGTAGATATTTCTGGTGTTTTCTCAGTATCGGTAGTTTATTGATTCACTGTTGAGTGACCTCCATGGAGGTTTTCTCTTTACTGAAAGGTCTTGTTTATTGTGCAGATGTTTATTATGGAGGGGAGGCACTGTCAGTTGACCAGCCACAGAGTTTAACTTGTCCGTTTTGTGGCAAAATGGGGTATACAGAAACATCCCTTCAGGACCATGTCACCGTGGACCATCCGGACACTGCATATGAAGTGGTATGTGGAAGGCATTTTAATTTTGTATTGATGTGTTTGTTAAACATTTTTAGTATGGCATTCATTTTGCATCTTCATTTATGATCTTTGTAAAATATTTTGATTTGTTCCTTTGAATTTTTCAAATTTTTCTACTTTTTTTAGCTCTGCTTACTAGGAAGTGATTATTTTCATATAGAACTTGTCAAAGTTTACTTTTTTTTATATAATTATTACCAAAAGTATATAGCTTTGCTGAAAGTTTATTTAGTTTTGATAATTCTTAACCAAAAATGTCTGATTCTGTCTAAAGTTTACTAAGTTTTGATAATTCTTACCAAGAATGTATGATTTTGTCTGAAGAGTAACTTGTTTTTTATCATTCATACCAAGCTTATCTGAATAATTTTGTTTATATTTGCAGGTGTGTCCAATATGTGCATCTGTGCCTGGAGGGGATCCTAATCATGTCACAGATGATTTTGCCGCTCATCTGACTTTAGATCATCGATCTGGAGCACCCAGAGATCTCGTATCCTTTCCAATAGTATTTTTTAAATGCAGTATGTACCATTATTTTTACACACATAATTATTGTATATATTTGATTTTTAAAATTTGGTATGTTTACATTAGATGTTCTACTCTGTACCACACAGATGTTTGGAGAGGAAAGGTGGTGATGTGTCAGAGGGTTGTAAAGTTGTATGATAGCAAGACTGATTTATTGAGAGTAAAAGTTAGTTCCCATACTAACAAACCTTACGTTATTTATGTGGATTATCTTTCAGTGAAGCTGGAAGGTAGCTATTAGACTAAAAGTACGAGATAGCAACCCTGCCTAACTGCTTGAGCTGTTAGGCTGGGGGGTGGTTGGGAGGTACCCAGCTGCCTCCCTATATACTCTCCGGCTGTAAGCTACTGTACGTCGCTTTTTTATTTTGGCTTGTAGAGAGCGGACGTCTCCTCTCTCCACTCCAAAGGCTGCCATTGACTTCGTAATCTTTCTTTCCCTTTTCAGGCGTGCTTGTGCTTCTTCTGATCGCCTTCATGTCGACCTGTTGTGGGCATGAGGGTGCTGCTCGTGGTACCTTCACGTCATTGCTGGAGACCGACCCGCACTCTCTGTGTCCTTCGTGTAGAGGGCATCGCTGCGAGCAAGGTTTGCCCTGTGGAGAGAGTAGGTAGTGGCCTGCCTCCCAATGGGAGAAGTTTGGATGGCGCAGAAAGAAGAAGGCTAAGCGCGATCTTTCTCCCTTAGGGGCGAGGAAAGTGTGTGCTTCTTCTTGCACCCCCAAGCCTCCTTCTAAAGCTTGTCTTGTTCGCGTTCTCCTGAGGGTAATCGAGCAGAAGTGCATAGGCTCCTTCAGCGTGGTGTCGGGAAGGATCCTACTCCAGAGGCCACAAGAACCTATGCTCTGGAGGTTTGCGAGGTACATCTGTTGGCCTCCTGGACCTTCCATGCGTGGACTAGGCGATCGTTCGCATTCGCCCCTGCAACGGCCTCCTACTGATGATGATCCTACTCGCCATCCTTGGACATCGTTGTCCGTTAACCCTCAAACTTCTGTCTCTTCCCACAGAAATGCTTTGGCTGTAGGTGATGATCTTCAAGAGACCAGCGCTCCTTCCACCAGTGGTGAGCGGGGACAAGTTTCTCCATCTTGTCCTTCGGGACACTTTTCTCCTGATCATCGTTCGTGACAATCTGAAGATCATACAGATTATAGGTCATCTCGAACTCAATGCTCTTCGTCCAGAAGGCGCTCTTGCTTTAGAGCTTCATGCCCGTGAGACAGACGGTCTCAACGCTCTCCTTGGAGGCGTTCCTCTTCTCGAGGTAAAGTCTCGCGATTACGTTCTTCATGATCTTGAGCAACTGAGTCTAGATCTAGGTCTGGACGCTCGCGTTCTAAATCGCGCCGATCTAGATCACAAGGCAACGCTCGAGTTCAAGAGGACAAAGCTCCTGTTCAAAAGGGCAACGTTCATGCTTGCGAGGGCACCGTTCGCAAGAACAATGTTACGATCGCAAGGCCAACGCTCACATTCGCGAGCTAGGCACTCACGACGTTCACGCTGTTCTTGATCGAGGACTAGATGCTCTCGATCATGAACAGTATGTTCACGATTGCGAACTTTGCCTTTATGATCAAGGTCTAGATGTTCTTCGTCTAGAGGAAGAGGTAAGCTAACGTGCAGTTTGCTTCTCAACCCGTCCTTCTCCGAAACGGCCTTCGACCGAACCTGATCCTTAGACAGATCATTCTGCAGATAGGCGTCCAGCTAAGCCATCTCCGGTGCCCTTTGCTGCCTACGCTTCTTTAGCGCAGCGTTCACTCATACAATGTTCTACAAAGTGTCCCTCTGTGACGTGCTCGCCAACGTTTAGAGTTGCCCCTACTCAGGTCCTCTTTGTCTACTACGTCTGGCGTAGGCGGTCCTCTGAAGCAACAAGAATACCCGAAGCTTCCTCCTTCCAGTATGGCTCTTAGTACTTGTGTTATGAGCACTTCTGCTCGTTAATTGCGCCCATTGTCGCGCTAAACTTGAGGTTTTGCATGTGAAGCACGTGATTTCACACGCAAATCGGCGATTTCCAGAGCCATTCATGAGTTGGGGTTTCTGAATTGCAAGCAAGTGCGTTACCAATACCTCTGCCTCCGCCTCCAGCTTCTACCACCTCTGGCGGCAGGCCTATACCCTTTCCAGAAAGATTTAAGGAGCCTCTTAATAGGTATGCTAACGTGACTAACAGCCCGGACAGTCCTCTTCGCTTGACGAAGGAGCACCTCCTGTTGCCACAGAGATACTCTTCTAGGTCCGCGCAGTCTCCCTCTAGCATTCCTCCTAGAAGATGTTCTCCTCCCCCTGGATTCTCTAGGGAAACCCAGGACTTCTGAAAGGGCACTCAGCTGCCTTTATGGGTTAGTACCTTCCTAACTACCCTGCATAAGTCTATGGGTGTGGCTCTTCCACTGCCACAGGCCCCGACTGATCCAGTCAGGGCCACTCCTTGGATTCCCTTGGAGTCTGACCCGATCTTGTCTCATAGGAGTTCTGACCCTAGGAGACATTTGTTGGACAAGGCAAGACGATCTTCCCCATATCGATCTAGTGCCATGGTGCCTCTGCCCTCTGATCCTTATCTGGATAACCTTCTCTTAACTCCTGTGAAGGCGAGGGAGACAAAGACACGTAACTTCACCGCACGCCGATCTCGTCTATCCTAGAATGAGTAGGGACATTGGCTCTCTCAGGGAGATCTCTGTCCACCCCTTCAACCCTCCAGAAATTGAGGTAGTGCCTCCAGACTAGTGTCCAATTTCCTTACCTCCACCTGAGGAAAAGCCTATGGCTCCTGCAGCTGAGGCTTTGGCTATTGGTGTCTATAAACCCTCACAAGTGCCTCCTTCCAACATCTTGGAGGAACACTTTATCTGTGTGAAGGGAATCTAAAGACACCAAAACCAAACCCAAGAACGTCAAGGTAAGGGAAGCCCGTTTGGCAGAGGCAAACAGTAGGTCCCCTGTGGTAGGTCCCTCACTTGATACAGTAGTTGTCCCTGACCTTCCCCAAGCTCTGGATGTGAGCACGGAGGTAGATGGGCCGTTGGACACGGATGATAAAAATATTCCGAGAGCAGCTAGTCCGAACTTTCACTCGGAATAAGAGAGACGAGAGTCAGAACATAATTTTGGTAGGTCCTCTCTTGCATGAGGGCCATTAATGGACTGTCAACTCCTTGTACCACCACCCAGGAAGGGTAGGATATGGTTCTCGACGAGATCTTTGAAACCCAGAAGTCCCCTAGGACCAGTGCAGCCTTGCCTTGGTCCAAAGGCCTGATAGCCGCAAAAGCAAGGCTATTGCCCAGATAGCCTGAACTTCCAGGGCGATAGCCAGAACCTCTAGTTCCTTGAGGGTAGGTTCTTCCTCACGGTCTTTATCGCTTCCATTCGTTCTACAAAGGAAGTATCATGAGATCAAGGGGGAACTACATTCTACCATGTCCCTCGACCCTTCGGTGGAATCTGTGATGAAGGGTCTTCCGACTTAAACCCTCTCCTCTCGGCAGTTGAGCTCCTCAACATTGAGGGAGGCGCAAAGTATGCCATGCAGGTTGCTTTGTGGCTTGACCTATGGTTGGGATCCTTGGTCTACATGGTACGCTCCCACGATCTTTCAAATGAGTCTGCTAGAAGTCTTAGGAGTCTTTCCTTTTGTTAGGAACCTGAACTCTTGAGTTTTGTCGCACCACATTGTCAACTTATGAGCACGTGCTATACTCGAGAAGGGATACTGTCGTTGGGAAATTCCACAAACAAGTGCCAAAGGTGGAAATCTCACGTTTGAGCCTGGGGGGCTGCTGAGCGATGGAGGAAATCGTCGAACGATTCTCTCCTTCATAGGGCCATGAGCTTTATGAAAGACCATCCCTGTCTTCAAGTGGTCAGCATGCTACTGCTAATCCATCAACTTCTTGGTCCTCAGGACCTACTAAGGTGTCCAGATGTCCCTTTCAGTCCAAAGGCCAGAAAGGAAATGTCCTTCAGATGAAAGAAGTGAGCAACAGGTAATGACCGAGGTGGTCACTCCTGCTAGGAATGACAATCCTCATCACCTACCACGTGTGGGTGGTGTCTGCATCACCTCTGGCAGAAGTGGCAGCATCATGGGGCAGATCCCTGGACAGTTGAAGTGGTCGCTATAAGGTATACAAGGTATCGTGTCCCGTTCATTCAATCTCTCCCTCCTCTTACTCGTGATCCAGTACACTTATGCTTCTATGCGAAAGGACCCGCATAGGAACTGGCCCTCTGCAGATATGCGCTTTCCAAGAGGTTGTGGACGGGTGTCCAAGCTTTTATAGTAAAATTTTTCTAGTGTAAAAGGCATCTGGAGGCTGGAGACCAGTCCTCAATCTCTCTCCTCTGAACAAGTTTGTTCAACAGACTCAGTTCAGGATAGAGACCGCAGACACGGTCATCCAAGCAGTTCGGCCAAGGTACTTCATGTGTACTCTGAATCTCAAGGACGCATGCTTCCAGATCCCAATCCATCCATTTTCAAGGAAGCATCTCGGATTCATACATGACAGAATATACCAGTTCAAGGTTCTCTGCTTCGGTCTCGCGACAAAACCTTAAGTCTTTACCAGAGTGTCTGCTCTAGTGTCATCTTGGGTTCACCGGAATGGCATTCGTCTCCTCAGATATCTAGAATATTGGCTGGTTCTGGCAGAATCGGAGACATGCTCCTCGAGTTTAGTCAGGATTTTTGGTCTTGATAAATCTCGGAAAGTCATCACTGCTTCCTACGCAGAGACTGGTATACCTTAGTATGTTAATAGACACCGTCCGATAGAAAGTCTTCCCATCAGACAAAAGAGTACACAGGCTGAGAGAAGTGGCATCACCTCTCCTCGGACGGGAAGATCTACTGACCCATCGTTGGTCGAGTCTGTTAGGTCATCTAACCTCTCTCCTCCGTCTAGTTCCAAACAGCTGCCTCAGGATAAGATCCTTGCAGTGGCAGCTAAAGTCAGTGTGGAACCAACACTCGGATCCGCCAGACACTAGTTCCAATTACTTGGAAACAAGTGACAGACCTGCTTTGGTGGGTGGCAGACGAAAACCTTTGCAGAGGTCGAGATGTTCTTTTCTCTCCTTGGGACTTGATGTTCTTTACAGATGCATCAAAAGAAGGTTAGGCCCCCACTTGCTGCATCACACAATCTCCGGCCTTTGGTCAGCCAGAAAGGTACCAGCACATTCATCTCCTAGAGATGAGAGCAGCGTACCTAGTTCTTCGTCAGTTCCAACAGTTACTGGCAGGCCACTCTGTGGCGGTGTTGAGCGACAACACTCCAGTGGTGACTTACATAAACAAGGCATTACCTTTTTGGAGTCTCTATGCCATCATGCAGTAGAGATTCTCAAATGGTCAGAAAAATATTCGGTGTCCTTATCAGCTTGCTTCATTCCTGCAAGAGGAATGTGCTCGCAGACAATCTGAGCAGAGCGACTCGGATAGTAGGCTGTGAATGGTCTTTGAATCCTTAGATAGCCAACAAAGTCCTGACTTTGTGGGGTTCCCTGACTGTAGAACTGTTCGCAACATCTCTGAATAGCAAGCCTCCGCTGTACTGTTCTCCAGTCCCTGCCCCTCAGACTTTATGGCAGGATGCATTTCAACAACGGTGGGACAACATCGACATATACACTTTTCCCCCGTTCTGTCTGATAAGAAAATTGCTCAACAAGACCAGAGCATCTAAAAACCTAATGAGCATCTAAAAACCTAATGATGACCCTTGTAGCTCCACTATGGCATCATGCAGAGTGGTTCCCAAACCTCCTGCAACTACTAGTAGATCTACCGAGAGAACTTCCTTCATGACCAGATCTACTCAAACGAACCTCACGCAAACATCTTCCACAGAACCGTGCGTTTGCTTTGACTTCACGTCAGGAGACTATTCAGCGTCTCCTCTCTCAGAAGGGCTTTTCACAAGAAGTTGCTGAGAGAATGTCCAGATACTTGCATAAGTCCTCAGCCTCAGTGTACCAAGCGAAATGGACAATCTTTTTCGGTGGGTGTCATGGAAGGAATATCTCCTCGATGCCTCATTCCTGTAAAAGCTAAGTTCCTTTTATACCGTCGGGAGGAAAAGCTTTTTCTGTCTCGGCAGTGAAAGGCTACCGCTCAGCCTTGAGCTTCGCCTTTAAGCTGAAAGGAGTGGATATTTCCTCGTTGGAGCTTTCTCTACTTGTACAGAGTTACGAGATCACTTGCCCTTAGTCAGAGGTCAGGCCTCCTCTCTGGAACATGGTTCGCATTTTGAGGTCCTTAAAAGGACCTCCCTATGCACCATTACGCCATGCAACTGACCGAAACCTCACTGTGAAGACGGCGTTCGTGCTCGCTTTAACCTCGGCAAAGAGTGTCAGTGAACTTCATGGCTTCTCATATGACATCAACCATTTAGGGGGGGGGGGGGGGGGGGGGGGGAGTTACACTCAGCTTCGTCTGAGTTCATTGCTAAGACTCAAAATCTGGGGGCACTGGACCCTAGATTCAGGCCCTTTCAGGTGATAAGTTTACATTCTGTAACCAATGATCCAAATCAATTGCTATTGTGCCCAGTGAGGAGTTTGAGATATAATCTTAAACACACTGCAGTATCACACCCTTGACTGACATCACTTTTTGTAAGCTCCGGAAGGGTTAAGAGGAGAATCACTAAGAACACCATTTCATTCAGGATACGCCAAGATTGAAAGAGCTTTAGTTCCTGATCCTCCTCCGGCTCGATGACCTAGAGCCCATGATGTCAGGGGCACCAGTACGTCCCTGGCATTTAAATGCAGCTTTTCCGTGGTGCAGGTATTACAGGCAGGCGTGTGGAAATGTCAAAATACGTTATTTAAAAGACGGGACCCAGAGCGTACTCGATACATTTACTATTGGTTCCTCGGGCTACTTGTTGGATAAGTAGCAGATGGTTGAGGACATTGGTTACCCGGGTTAAGACTGGGATGAATGAGAGTATGTCTGGCACTTTTGTTTCTTCCATCTTCCCCCCCCCTTGGGGTACAGCACCTGGGTCCCTCTGCAAGCTGGCTTCAACCTCTGCAGGTATTATTACTTCCCTTGTATAGCCTAGTATAGTCATAAATTTATATACTGTTCATGTCCCCGTTGCTTCCCACGAGGTAAGCAATGCTGATTCCTATATAAACTCGGAATATGTTCATCAAGACGTACATAGCTCTCATGACAATGAATTGCTTAGGCCGCTATGTTTAGCAAGGTTTCAAAGTTTTCCCTAGACCACAGTCATACACTGTACTAGGTAAACCTGGGTTAATGTCCATGCCAGAATTAGGACTTCCATCCTAAGAGTGAGTCTTCATGAATAACGTAAGGTTTGTTAATAAGGGAACAAATGACAAAGTTTGAGATAATTTGTATTTTTCCCTAACTAATACAAACCTGTAGTTATTTACATAAATTGGCCTGCCATCACCAGTCCCCCAGAAGTCCTGCCTGCAATCAATAAGTGACGGTAACTCACGGCCGTGAGAGTATATATAGTGGCGGCATGGTATCCCCCAGCCACCGTCGGCCTACCCGCTCAAGCGGTTAGGCAGGGTTGCCACCTCGTACTTTTAGTCTAATGGCTACCTTCTAGCTTCGCTGAAAGATAATCCACATAAATAACTACAGGTTTGTATTACAGTAGTTGGGGAAAAATACAAATTATCTCCAAATTTGTCATTTTTAATTGGTTTATGATTTTAAACTTTCAAAGGTCATCTTTCCTGAAATGACACTTTGTTTCTAGTTAAGTGTTCAGTAATAAGATCACACAGTGAGGAAGGACTTATAGGTTTTAATTCACAAAAGAGATAGGTTAGTTACTTCTGTGAGTGTAATTCTTTTTTTAGTAAAGTGTTGATGACAACTCAGTTTACGTAGTTGGTTTTTGAAAAGCGTTACCTAAACGAAATCAGTTTCATTACAAATACACTGGATATTAAGTGCTGTGGTAACTAAGAGTGATACAGTGTAAATAAGAGTTTACTGTTGAATTATTTGCTTAAACAGTTCAAGTTATACGTTTGTTTCTGAATTAGAAAGTTCAAGGTTTTATTTATTATTTATCTATTTAGGAAATTCAACCGTGAAATTAGAGCAATTAAGAATTTACTTGGACTCAGGATTGGTTACCTTTTAGAGTAATCTCAAGCAGTTGATTTATTGATTAATCTAGATTGTCACTCTGATCTCTCTCACTCTGATCTCTTGCCTTCACCATCCCACCTCTATCAATGTGTGTGCAAGAATCAGCTACATGAACATCAGGGGAGGTTCATGAAAATAAACATATTCAGAAAAAAAAAAAATTTATACTGGTCTGATGTTCAGTAGACTAATGATTGCGTTTTTAACTTCAAAAACTAAAAAGAAAGAAGTAATAGGTTGTATTTTTGACTAGTTAATTGCCATCAACCGCTACATGATATGGTGGTTCCCAGAAAGGAAGCCATTTTGAAAAGGGAGAGAAAGGTAATTTTTCATTATGAAATTTTTGAGTAGAAGCCATATGAACATCAGGTGAGTGTAAGTATAAATTTCATCATAATTTTTTCATAATTTTGTGAATTTATCAACACTAGATTCCTTAACTGATTATATATGATGAGCCCTCTGGGACCCGCCATGGAGTTCGAAGAATACCTCACCAAGGACGCGGTATTGGCAGGGGTGTAGCTAGGCGAAATATGACTTTTGGGTAAGTTTTTACTTCATTAAGGTTTTTGATATGTACAGTCAGTCATCGTTATTCATGTACTCAGCTATCGCGGATTCGTTTATTCGCTTCTGTTAAAGCGAGACCCCTTTTTCTCTAATCGCGCATTATTCTTGCTCTTTTGCGGCTGCTATTCCCAGTAGTGAACGAATTTCTGGGTACCGTACCGCGCATCTCCAATTCCAAGCTGAGGTCCCCCCCTTCAGCAACATCACTCAGCATTCTAGGTAAGAGTCTGGTTCAATACGTTCCATTTTATTAAATTGTTGGTGCTAAATCCTGATTAATACAGTACTGCTTATGACAATTTTTTTATTTATAAAATGTCTGTTATACCCACGTTTTCGGCAAATATGAGATTTCAGAAATCAAACCCACTGCGAATAACGAGGATTGACTGTATGTTAGATAGTAACTTTTTAAAAATCTTTATAGTGGCTGATGATGAAGTTATTTGTTGTTGCAGTTTTTGTCTGTTATGTGCTTCATATTTATTAGATTTGGTTATGTACAAAATTACTTTATACTGTGATTTGCTTGATATTTTGAAAATTTATCTGCTCTAAAATTTGTTGATAGAAATACTGTAAGCTTTTCATACCCTTCTATTTAGAGTAATTCCTTATTTTAAGAATCATGCAAGAGAATGAGAGGAACAGTATTAATACACACACCCTGTGATTCCAATAGATCTGTTAGCCCTTCAGTATTAGGTACAGTATTGGTAGGAAATTGTCCTGCCATAAGAACAAAACTTTAAATGCTACTCTTGATCAGTGTATTTAAAAAGTGAAAAATTGTTTGCTAATGTTTTTCTTCTCTAGTTGTCATTGAATTAGCTTCTTGGCCAAAGGACATAGAAAAAAAATAATTGGTAATGAGAGAAGTGAGGATCGGTTTATACATTTTGGAGAAGGTCAAGTTTCATAGCAAAACTATTAATCACAATTAAGTCCTCATTTGCATTTCAAATGCCCCAGACGTGTATATTCTTGTGCTGTGTGTAGACAGGAGGAATGGAAGAGCTAAGACCAACTGTTCATAAGCATCTTTAACCTATAGATAGGCAGTAATTATGCAACTATGCTTCTCGTTTTTTGCATTTCAATGGCATCAAAGCTAGAAGAATTTCCCCAACTTATATTTTGCTAATTAGAAAGAATTCTTCATTTACAATAATTTTATATCTTCTTTTTCACTTATCAAGTACAGTAATTCAATTTCTGTATTTTTACTATGAATTAATAACCAGGTTGTCTACCTGACTTTTTAGAAAGTGTATTGGCATATTTTGTGCTGTAAAATTTGCTTGTCTTTATTTCTGTGTGTGTAATTCAGATATGGTGTTATGATTTTATATAGATTCTAATATAACTGCTAAGCAAATTTACTAGTATTAATGCATAGAATTGAATTCGTTGGGTTACTAATTGCCTGTGGTGTGTGAGGTACCAGTGTTGGTATTTTTGTTAGTCTAATTTTCTTTTTGGTATTATTGTTTCTTGGCGGTGGTTTTTATCAATGGTTATCATTTATGCTTTGCATCTGCATTGTTTTCCTACCTTTCAATGTACAGTATGTGCTTTTTTTCCCACTCATTGTTCCTTTTTGTGTATTGTTGTATGTAGTTGGTGTAGTGTTTTAGATTTCTGCTTTTATTAGTTTTTATAATTAAGTTATGCTTTTCCTGTTATTTACTAAAAACTATGCTTAAGCAAGCAGGCAAGGTTAGCTGCAACTTTGTCCTTGGGGAGATGTACCCCTACTTTGTATGGAGTAATTGTTGAAGTCAGTGCCTGATCTCAGTGTGACACTGTTTGTCTGACCAGTGAATGCACTATTAGAAGTGAAATAAGAAAATCACTCTACGTCTGAAGTAACCACTACTGCATTGAAATCCTTATTTTAGTCGGTTGGTATCTTTCACTTCCATAGTTAAGGTTAAGGGGTGCCAGTCTTCTAGTGTTGTCATATCTTGCTGCTCAAGTTTCCTGTTTGCTTACTCTATACTTACCTGCAGTGTCTACTCTGCTTGGGGTCTGGACACTCTCCTCAACAGTGACTTATAGAGCACTAAAGCATTCTACTGTGATTCTCAGATTGTGGTAATACGGTGCTGAAGGATTTCACCAGTCACAATGATTTTTTTTAGCTAAATTTTATAAACCAATGCAATCCATTGAAGTATAACCTATATCAATAAGTAAAACTATGGTAGGCTATAATAAATGCTCATGCATTGAAGGTATAGAAGAGATAGGAAAAATACGTAAGGATGAAAATACACATCTT
Organism: Palaemon carinicauda; assembly: GCF_036898095.1. Taxonomy (NCBI): domain Eukaryota; kingdom Metazoa; phylum Arthropoda; class Malacostraca; order Decapoda; family Palaemonidae; genus Palaemon; species Palaemon carinicauda. The sequence continues at coordinate 136,818,288 of NC_090735.1, read as the reverse complement.
AATTAGAATGCATTTTATTGCCACTCATGAAACCCTGCTTTTCATGGGAGTTTTCTACAAAAATTAGCAAGACTTGCTAACTGTTGAACTTTGAAAGTAACAACTTTTTAGAATTATACTTGCCTGTTTGAAATGGTTTTTGATAGAATTTTTGAATAATTATATTGGCAATACAGCTTTTTAAAAAAATTCTGTGCAGATATATGCGCATATTCATGATCGTGGTAGAGTGAGGTCAGCCAACAAAGTAGCATTGGAAATTAGAGGGAATTCTTACTAATTGGTGGTGATTAAAGTTGACGCGATATCCGTAGAAAAAGGTGAAAGTTGAATTGTAAGAGCTTTTAGGATAAGTTACATACTATTAAAAATAAAAGTAGCAGTTTTGGTCGTGTCTTTTTATGATGCTTTTTCTATCAGAAGTTTGAAAAAACTAGGTTTTGATATATTTGACCCTTTTCAAAGTCTTTTCTATTGTTCAAATCTTGTAAATGTTTTCAATATGAGCCTGATGGAAGGATGGTTGATGTAAGGTGATGAAAGGAAATTACCAATTGTTTGGTGGCCTACCCTAATGCAACATCAGAAAAATTGAACTCGCACAACATTTGGAGTATACAGTACAGTACTGTACTGTACTGTATTTTAAAATCTTGCACGGAAACAAAATTTGAAGGGTCCTATGTTCTGCAATATCACATATAATCATGAATGGTAAATTGTACACAAAATAATTGCAACAATTGATGAGACTGAAGTGCTGGATATTTGAGGTGGCTTTTAGAGGGAACTGCAATAAAACTTTATTTAAAAGTCTCTTTCATCCTGACTTTTTGAGGTTTCAGACTAGTGATCTGACTAAGTGTAATTTTACTGATCGTTGCTCCTGTTGTTTCTGCCGAGACTTTTGTCTGTGGTATCCCTGCTGTGACAGCCATGCTAGCTTCACATGTGTCATCAGCTTATTGTATCGAGACTTGATCACATACTGCTCCTACAATGTCTGCTGGGCCTCCGGTTGCCCTGTTAGTTGTTTCTATTGTTTCTGCTTTACCTACTAGGCAGCTGATGTCTGGTGTGTGTTATGGCTGCTGTGCAGGCTGGTCTTAGGTTTGGTTTCAGTTATTCTGAAAATCTTGGTTGCCACTTCTACTTCTGCTATTGTAATGTGAGTGGGTAATGAAATAACCCTTGTCCTTCTGCTACTCCTGTTTATGTTGAGGTTCCAGTTGCACCACCTTTTCCGATTAGTGCTTTTTTACAGGTTTGTTATTGGATCCTCTTAGATTAGAAGATATACTGTATTGTGTTCCAGCTACAGTAAAGTTTTCCTACCGCAGTTGTAAGCCAGGGATATTTTCATGCTTGCTTGAACAATTTTAAGGAAATGTCTAGCACCTTCCATGACCATGATGGCAGCAAGGTATTGTATTTCAATTATTTTAGGTGTTTTTCCTCTTGTGAAGATATCCCACCATCCAAGTCTTCCTATCATAATGCCGGGGCTGTGGTAGCCTTATGGAAATATTCATGCCTGGGGATTTGCAGGACTTTGGTTCTAAATGTTCTCAATGTTCTTTTACTATTCGTAAATTAATATAAAAAAGTATTGTGTAAAAAAATCATTGCTTTCCAATTGCAACTCATTAATGACATGATGCCCGAATTTCCTCTGTGGACGGGCGGATGAGAGCAATGTCCCATTTAAGGTGTTTCCTGAGATAGGAGCTTTCTGCTTCTCTTTAATGAGTACTTTAATTGATTTCTGTTGTCTATTGGTATGGATGAAGTTCAAACATATTTCATTGCACACACACTGTTCCATAACTTGAAGTACCACATTAGAATACATTTTGATCCTTGGTATAATGGTATCCGACCTTTATAATCTCCAAGTGCTCTACTTGGTCCATCGGTGCTCAAGTTTAATAATTCCAACTTCTTGATCTCCTTACTAAATTGTGACTGTTGCTGTATGATTGATTGGTTTATGTAAAGGTATTCCAGCTTTTATATCGCAGCATAATTTTTCATACAAACTCATCTGTTTGTATGTAGACAACCAGGAGGATAGTCTTTATATACCTTACCTATACAGTCTGCAAGTGTACTTCTGGATCCATCCTTGTTCAGGTTTTTATATACCAGTGGGTCAATAGGCATGAATGTGTATGAAGTTAGTCATAGCTCTTCTGCTTTGTGTGTACAGGTCTAAAGAATATATGCTTACGGAAGCATTTTGATCTTGAATGAGGCTTCTATGTGATGGTGGATTTGTATAATAAGGAAGATTTATAGTAGAAAACCTAATAACTATAATCACTTTATCATTTCATCAAAAAAACTTTCTAGATAAGCAGTTTTAAGTAACATGCCTGTGAAAGGTAGGATGCTTGCAGATTACAGAAACTAAATTTAATATCCATTCCTTCCTTAATCTGAGGGTTGCTGTAAAAGTTCATAAAGTTTTTCAGTTCTGTTACAAGTACAATACCTTGAATCCAGAATATTTGTTCCCAGTATGCAATTAAGGAGAAATAGAGCACTTATCAATACCCTTTTAATTTTAATTTTTATGTGAAATCATGCATGGTGCTGTGGATATAGGTCCAGACCTTTTGTAGCTCTGTTTTAATGTTGAAGATGTGTACAATGCATTGCCATGCTCCCTCATCTTATTCCTAAATCAGCAAATTGATAAGGGCAATTCCTTGAAATTTTAGATTTTATTTTATGAATAGCCAATATAGTAAATTTTAGAAAACAATATTTTATCACCTACAGTGCATAAAGAGGATATTGTCATTTGTTTTTCGTAACTGTGATGAAAAAGACTAGCTGTACATGTATTTCTTGATTATATAAGTTGATAAAATAAAAAAGAAAGACATTCTTAATTCATTATGTGAGAGAATGGAGTTCAAGAGTGATGGTACTTGTTTCAAAAGTAAATACATAGATCATCTGTGCAACATTTGTGTAGGTTAAAGTTTTATTAGTGATGAATGCTGTAGTTTGATAAAAGGCAGGTAAGCACTATATATACAGGATTTATTTTGTAAGCAAAAGATTTTGCCTTGGTAATTCATTTTCATTTTCCTCCCTATTAGGAGTGTTAGCAGTGGTCTGTTCTCGCCCTCTTCACGTGAATCGATGGACCCCATAGCTGAGTTACTGTCTCAACTGTCAGGAGTGCGTCGAGCCACGGCAAGTGACAACAACTCTGCTGCCTCTCAACTGCAGCAGTTGCAGATTCAGTTAGAGCGGCAGCAGGTAGCCGGCCAAGCAACCAGCCAGGTCTCTATAGACCCTTTAGTGCTCTGAGCTTGATGAGTTCATGGTTTTTTATCATCCCTTTGCCAAATGTTTGAGCTATTTTTAAAAAATTTAAAATAAAAAAACCCTCCCTTCCCTCCTGATATAATGAAGTGCTGGTTTGGGTATTTATAGTCTTTGTTTGAGATCACTATTTGTAGTTGGTACAATACTGTATTTTGTTGTTTGGGTATGGTTTAGTAATACAAGGTAATAGATGAAATAATGGCTTATAAGTTTGCGCTTGTAATCATGTAGATAATGTATGCAGAAATAGGCATACAATGTATGTATGCACATTGGAATTTTTTGTGAATATTTAAAGTACCCGCCTCTATAAATGGTGGTTGTCTTCATTCTTTTGTAAGAATTCACGAAACATAGCGCATACAAAGTAAATTTGTACACAGTTGTGTTTCACATATGAAACTACAGTATTATGTTGAAGGAGCTTTCTTCATTTTTTTTTTAAACTTTTCATTCGATTATTTTCATTTGAAGTTCTTTAGACTGGTGAACTTCATTACAACAAAACAAATATCCTATCTTTATGATGTTGTGCAAGGGAAAAAGATAAGTTTTAAGAAACTGGATATTGACAGTTGATTTTTATCTCAATAACAGTCAGTGCATTAAAATACCAATAATAGTAACAGCACTTTCTGGTTAAAATTATTTGTATTTTGTTACTCATTTTTAAAGTATACAAGGTGTCCGATTTCTATTCAGTGCTACTTAGACAAAATTATCAATTAGGAATATGGTTTCTTTTTCACATTGATAAATATTATAATGCAGAGTTATAACTTTACAAAGTAATAATCTAATATCTTTACAGATGCAAAACACTTAAGAATATTTTGGAGTGGTGGCTCAATCATTTAAAGACTGGTCGTTGAGTTTTCTTAATTTTGTTTTTTGACAATACAAATATCTTTAGATTTTTTCCTATACTGTATGCATAAGAACACATATTGAAAAGTACCTTTTGATGTGTATTATGGTAAAGATGAACCATTACTTTACAGATATCTATTTTGCAGCTTTGTTGATTAGATTCAGGTTTATATTTTAAGTTGCATTATATTAACCTTAGAAAAAACATTTAATAAATCCAAGCATACAGTTGTCTAGAACAAACTTGATTATGGACACATCTATTATAAACAAGTTTAGGTTTGAATGAAAGAAGGTTTGCTAGGTAAGAAACTGACGTGGCTTGTGAAGCCACCACTTCACAGTTATGACTAACTTGGATAATACATTAGAGTCCCCTGTAGAGAGATTAGTGTTGTCAGTATTCGTGCTGCTCACTAAAGGCATTACTTGCAAAGATTTGTTACATCCCTTCGTTCTCTTCGTTACACTTAAAATTTAGCCTTTTACTATATCTCTGTTCCCACCTTGTTTCTTTCATCTTGCTGTCCAATATATTTTAACTTCCCTAATAGTGCAATTGTGGGTTTTCCCCTAAAGTTGCCCGAAGGTGTTGAATGGCCCAGTACACCCCAGCACCAGGGAATATCGGGTTGTGGTTTGAGACAAGCTTGAGCTTAATAGTTTCAAGTGGTGTTTGCAACCTCATCATTCCTGCAAGCTAAGTAATCAATAGCCATTGCTTGGCCCTTGGTAGTCCTAGCATGGGAGCTGATCATATGCATAGGTGGTCAGTCTCTAGGATATTGTCCTGTCCTTGCCTCTGCCGCTCATGGGTACCTTTAAACCTTTAAATTCTTGAATCAATAAATCCAGTACATTGCAGCAGTTGTTGGTGTGCTACCATCTTGGTTCATCCTGTGTAATGAAAACCATAATGGGAAGAGTTAAGAATTACTCATCACTTTTTTCTGTAACTTATTCATTTATGGGAAAAAAGTAATTCGGGAGCATCCATGTTAGCTGTTTCATGTTTGAACTTTTCTGCATAAGTTTTTTTTGTAGATTTTGTAATTATTTAAATCCCATCTGCGAAAATTCTTTGGCATAGAGGGTATTTACTTTCATGGACTTTGATTACAGTATACCTTGGATCCTTCTTTGGCCTTTAAGGACCCTTTTGAGTCTACTAAATAACAAATGCCCCTTGCATACTTCTTTATTAACCAACAGGAAAGGTTAATGGTTGAGTTAGCCTTGTCTTGTAATGTCATTTGTTGCAAGAAGGATGAAAGTTTATTTTATTTGCCTCCATTTTGCTAACATTACTTTGACTAGTCAGAGCCTGTAAACACTTTTCTTGGGAGAAATTTTTGGTGATTGTTCTAGTACACGGGTACATTTTCACCGAAGTTTGTTATTCCTGCAACACTGTTCTCAAGTATCATAACATTCAAGTGTTCATTAGCCTTAAGTTGATGACAGGCAAATGTGTATTCACCTCTTCTTCATTCATTTAATTTTTCATTACGGCTTGCAAGTTCGGTCTTACATTCTTTCTCAGTTTAGTTTTGCTTCAAGATGTAGTATAATGTGAATTTACTTCTATGATTTTCATATGAGGTTCATATTGCTTCCATCTTAAAGCTGGTTGAATGTTGATGTTTAAAGGCATATCTATGTTCATCTTGTCTCTTTGAGATGGTTGTCCTCTGAAGGCTCTCAAAGGGTTCAAAACTTATAACCTTGAAAAATGGATAATTGAACCAATGTATAAATTACCCACCAGGAAAATTCACAGCTTATTCAAGATGGTCAAGTACTTTTTATTCCAGCTTGAAGTAAACTTACCTGCTGAAAACTGACTCTTCGTCAATTCCAGTACTGTACCTTTATTTCAAATAGTTTCTTAGAATTAGTGAAGTAGTTTTTTATTCTTAAAATCTTGTTTGTTATAACCCCTTGTTTCACCAAGGGTTACTCATCCTCAGTACAATATACAGCAGGCTGAAAAAGGGAGGTGTAAAGAAATAAAGTTGAAGACTCTCCTCATGGTCTTAGTTTGCTCGTATGTTGCACCAGTAAATGAGAGAGTTGAAACTTCGAAATAAGTCTTGCAGCTTAAACTAATGAAAGAAGACATATGTAAAGCATGTGAGCTTTGAAAATTTTAAAACTGAATTATATTTATTCCTACACAAATACAAATCCCTGTCCTTTGATAGGAGTACAGTATGTTTTCAGTGACGCTAGATACGGCTGTTAGAATTTTTAGGTGACGGTAGTTACTGGGGGGGGGTCCCACCCAACAGACCAGTGAGCCCTCACAGTGTTTCCAGTTACTAGATTGTACAGGTGTTCTTCTGGTGTTTTCAGGTACTGAATAATACAGGCGTACTTCCGGTGTTTTCGGCTACTGTTTATTACAGGCTACTTCCGGTGTTTTCAGCTACTAGATAGTACAGGCGTACTTACGGTGCCTTCAACTGGCTGTTTTAATCTCAAGGTTTTTCTGTTAGATAATCTGAAAATCATCTTTCCCCTGGAATATGTTTGGTACGAGGTTCAAGTGTTCACGTTGCTTGTTCGACACTACATGAACGGACACTTCGCATGTGTTCTTTAGCGACACTCAAGTCTTAAAACTTTGGCATCTACTTTGTTCCAATTCTTCAAGTACATGATATCAGTGGAAGAAGAACCTATGATCATAGTCACCACTTATAATGGGGTATGAGATCTTAATTTCACGAGTGCAAAGGTTTCCTTGTGCTCTTTCCCTTCATGTTTTGTCTTGTGGCAATGTCTCAATTGTGTTCTCAACCACAATCATCGTTTTCCACCAGATCAGGAATCAAATGATAGGTAGCTATGATTGGGAACCATACTATCGGTAACCGTAATCGGGAATTATGCAATCAGTAGCCGTGATTGGGAGTCATGCTATCAGTAGCCAGGAGTGGGAGTCATACCATCAGAGGCTTTGTGACCAAGAGCTACATGATATGGACCACAAGATCAGGATCCATACAATTCAGGTGATCATTTTCTTCCAATCACCAGGTATCTACTTCACCTGTTTCTTTTAGCTGCTCCTTCTAAGCGCTCTTACTGCCTTGAGGGGAAGTAGGAAGAGATCACTGTGGGAGAGGACAACCAATCTGGAAGTGTCTTTTGATACTTCGACCTATTCTTCAATATGGCTTCATGGGAGGAGCAGTGCTGAACCAGAACCCAATCCCTCAGGAAGGGTTTTTGGTACCAGATACTGGGGTTCTCGCACCTGTTACCATTGATTGGTCTCTTATATTACTGATCAAGATGTGGGGAGCTGCCCTTGTCTCTCTTCTGCCTTGAGATGTTCCCAAGATGCTTAGGTGAAACCATAGATTAAGATCTGACCAGTGGGTGATACCGCTCATCGACCTAGATCTTCCCACACACAGAGACCATTCCATAGTTGAATTTTCCCAACCGCCCAATTCTTCCAACTATTCGCAAGTTAAAGGTTGGAACAGGTGATGTCTCAATTCTGATCTCAGCACTCGTAAAAGCACTGAGATGCCAATCGTGTTAGTGCTGTTTTCGGCAAGGATTCTCTCCAACCAAGGACAAATATGATCGCCCTGTTCCGTTCTAGTACATGCAGGCATTTATCCGGGAGAACAAGGATTCTTCTATGAAATATTACGATGTCACAAAAGTAGTTTGGGAAGAGTTTCAGTACTATGTACTGGAGCTTGTGCTTCTGCCCCCAGTGCTAGGTTTTGTACGAGACCAAGCATCGTCCCTCCTCTGCCTCGGACACTCTAGAGTCCCTTTTGTAACTTCATCAGCATGGTCTATCAATTCAGCGATTGCACCATTGAAAACAGGGATCCAAAGTAAGATTTGGGTTTGGTGTACACATCTTTTTCAGGCTTTGAGTCTCCTATGAGAGCTGCCTTCATTATCAGTCTGGCAGCGGCTTACTTGACCTTTGGTTGGGTGTAGTCATATAATAAATGGCAACCCGAAACTCAATCCAAAACAAGCTAAAATCAAGGACTTTTCTGACTGAAACCACCTTTGGATCCTGAAGAACATATTGGAGAGACACATACTAATCCCTAGGCCTTGTACTCAATTCTTCTAGTTCAGTCTATTGGAGCCTGGTGACTAACTCTTCCCATTCAAAGGAAGACAGTCAGTACCATACAGTCTGCCATTGAGGGGAGGATTCCTCAAGCTCAGTAAACCTGTAGGATTCTTGCACATGGATACTCACCCTTCAGTCCAATAGAATCTCCTGTCCTTTAGGCTTTGGTCTTTAGTTCAAACCATTGCTTCAGACAGCCTTTCTCCCTGAGGGTTCGTGCTTGCTTTTGTGGTGCCTTCTAGGATTTCCTCAACTTTTGGCTTGCCCTGTCTCCCTCCAGGAGGCAATGCTCCAAGACCAAAGAAGTTGACCTTATTTTCCCTCAATACAAGAATTGTGTTCTATTGGTTACCCAGGCGCATGGCTAGGCAGAAATGTAGGACCAAAGTATGCTGATAAAATATTGAACATTTGTTTCTGAAAATTCAGGATAGTAATGCAGTTGCTCCCCCAATACCAAGAACTTCAGCTTTATGGTAACATCATCATCTGAATTTTCTATCTTCACGTGGTTTCACACCAGCGATTGCTCCATGATTAGGGGAACCATCAATGGTAAACATCCAGCGATTTCTTTACCTCTTGGTTTCAGTGGCATAGGAAACATGGGTGATTGAGCTTGGTGGCTGACTGATGATTTTGTCCCACAGGACTTCCACTTGAACCCCACCTCCAGAGATCTTGCCATTTACAGACAAATCCAAGGGAGATGGGGGACATGGGTTCAAGATCACCTCAGGGAAGTGGTTCTTGGAAGAAAAGACCCAACTTTTCAACCTATCAGTAATGCTTGCAATGTACTCTATATGTTTAGAGATGGACACACTTCAATTCTTGACTTCTTTAGTAAAGTACTCATTATGTTGAGACAGACATACCGTACTTCTATTTGTGTCCTTTGTCAAAAAATTGACTTGTTTCACAGATCCTTATCAAACAGGCACACACTAGGGAGTTGACAAGGAAGGCCTGTTTGTAAGATTCATCCGGGTAAGACGATTGCAAGCAAACAAACTTGGTCAACTGTAACTTTGTATTGGACTATTTATATGCAAATGTGTCCAACCCATTTTTTCATAATTACTATACTTTCTGATAATATATCCTCCACTCTGAGATAAATTTCCCTTGGCCGTGTACCACTTCTTGGTAGTGACCTAGCCTAATGCCTTTCCACAGTTTTCATGACCAGATCGTTAGGAAGTTAATAGGAGTCAACACTTTCGCTCCTGTACCGAGTCTAAGTGCTTGCATATTTCCCAGGATAGTAAACCAGCAGTTTGGTTATAGGGACTTCAAACCAAAGGATAAGTCTCCTATTAAAGGACGATAGTTTGTATTTGTATAGAAACAAATTGCAAATTTCTAAGGTAATTTTCATTTTCTTAACTATACAAACCTAAGTCCTTTAAGGTGCCCAAACGGCCCTGCAAATCGTAGGCCAAAGGTTAAAGTAAGGGTTTAGTGGTTTGTCGGGTGGACAGTGCTTCCCTCTCACTCAGAAGTAATTACTGCCACCTCGTTAAAGTTTTAACAGCCGTATCCAATATTGCTGAAAATGTGAAAGTATACTCCTATTGAAGGACTCTGGATTTGTATCGTCATCCTCTCCTACACCTATTGGAGGAAAGGGCCTCGGTTAGATTGATTTTACCAGTCGTCTCTCTCGAGCTTTTAAATCAATACCTCTCCATTCATCATCTCCTACTTCACGCTTCATAGTCCTAAGCCATGTAGGCCTGGGTCTTTCAACTCTTCGAGTGCCTTGTAATGCCCAGTTAAAAGTTTGATGGACTAAATCTCTTGTGGAATGTGAAGAGCATGCCCAAACCATCTCCATCTACGCCTTACCATCATCTCATCCAGATATGGCACTCGGGTAATCTCTCTTAGTTTCGGGTCTTTATCGTTAGGTAAAATACTAATGACTTGAAAAAATTCCTTACTTTAGGTGAGGTTAAGCACCACATTCTTGGAATTGAAGGATTATGGAGTTTTAATTACTGTACATTTAGTAGGGGAATTACAGATGGTTTATTTTAGAATAGGTAACTGAATGTTGGGATAGTGGTTTTAAGAATTTACTTCAGAGTGCTTTAATACAACCACATACAAGTAATAATAAAATATAAATATTGTGTGTTAACATCAAATATGTAGTTGAATGATGACTGTTGACTGGAGTGCGCACAATTATTGCTATCCTGTTGATTGTAAGAAATAATTGAATATTTCAAATACTGTATATTCAAACACCCATTTTTCAATATTAAACTTACCCGATAATCATGTAGCTGTCAACTCCGTTGCCCGACAGAATTCTATGGAGGGATACGCCAGCTATCACAATACTAGAAGGGGGTGTACTAACCAGCGCCACCTGTGGCCAGGTACTCAAGTACTTCTTGTTGACACCTCCTCAATTATTCCTCTGTCGTGCTTCTGACAAGACGTTCTGGGATACGCTTATGTTCTTGGAGTATTTTCACGACTTTGGTGAAGTATTTCTCTTTGATTTCGGCTGTCGCTTTACTGGAAACTTCTATTTTAGCTTAGTTAGCTTTTGGAATTAATTTGATTAATTTTGGTGACGAAGAGAGTATGAACTCTCGTTCACCTTTCAATGGCCGACCCTTCCCTTAGACGGAAGTGTTGGTGTCTAAGAGAGTATAGACTCTCTTTCTTAATTTTGCTTAACAAAAGTTATAGATTTATTTTATATCTCTCCGCCTCTTATAGGCCTCTTCGATTAACTTCCTTTTATTATAAACTTATTAAAATTAATTTTTATATTTGTTTATATTCGACCTTCCTAATAGTAGGCGGTCATTTCTTGGTACCGAAGTTAATTAACATTGAGCCCGTCATTTCGGTTTTACCTGTTAACATATTATGCTATTTTAATGTCTTTGAAAGAATTTCTTTGATAGTCTCGTACTTTTTCAAAGTTGAACTAACGTTTTGTTTGTCTCTGCAGTTGTTGACGTTCAGAACGTTCAACTTGCACTCTATCGTTACGATAGAGAAAGAATGTTCACGGTTTCACATTGCAGTAAGAGTAACCGTGTCTAGCGTTTTGTTCATTCTTTCTTAACTTAATGGTTTTGATCCTAATAAAGGAACTTTTCATTTTGGGAAATATTTCAGTTTTTTCCTTTAACAATAATATGTTTTAACGATATATATGATTGGGCTCTTCTCTCAGGTTCTAAGTCAAGAGAGAGAGAGAGAGAGAGATAGAGACGGAGGGAGAAAGAGGATAAACGTTTCCCTCAAGCCTGCCAGGCGTACGAGTAACGTCGTTATCGTTTTTGCTCTTATCCCTAGTCTCTTTAGGGGAAGAAACTAAACGTTTCTAGAGTGATCTAGTGTTTAGTCTCTTTCCAGCCACTGAATTATCTTTCATTAGATTTTTCTGTTACATTGTAATTCTGTTTTCGCAATTACTAACTTTTGAGAAGGATAGAATTGCGTGTTTCAGGTACAAACCACTTAAAGTTTCGAGTTCAGTGAAATAAGTGCAAACAGAAATCAAAGTGATAAGTGATTAGCGCAAAGTATGTCAGTGTTATGCGTGAGGGTACTTTTGTGCGCGCCAGTCGTCCTCCCAGTCCGGGACCTCTTGCAAGCTCCCAAGCCCAGGGGAGAAGCAATGTCGAAGGGCATAAGGGTTCAGCAGGCCTTGATCGGCGCACAGAAGTATCCTCGGTGGTTGTGGGCGTGTCTTACCGAGACCGTCACTCCCACCCGCAGACGATTGAGCCCTTATTTTGCTCGTCTGCAGACGAGATTTAGAGGAGAAAATAAAGGCAGAGTAACGCTGGTCTCAGGTCTCAAGACCTCTTTAACGTAAAGTCCAGACCTATGCCAGACGTACGAAGTAAAGTTCAACAACCCGGATGCAGTCATTGGGTTAGCTCTGACTCTCCTCAGTCATCTGTTTGTCGGGCTGAGAGTGCGCCTACACTCCCCCCGCCTATGCTCGCTCCGCCTGATCGCAGTACCACCTGCCAGGCGTACGATGTTGTGGACTCTTCTACAGTCCATGCAAGCACAGCTTTCGGACTTGATGCGTGAGTGTGGGGCTGAGAGTGTTGCTCCTCCGCCTCCGCCTACACTCCCCCCGCTTACACTCGTTCCGCCTGATCGCAGTACCACCTGCCAGGCGTACGATGTTGTGGACTCTACTACAGTCCATGCAAGCACAGCTTTCGGACTTGATGCGTGAGTGTCGGGCTGAGAGTGTTGCTCCTCCGCCTCCGCCTACACTCCCTCCACCTGCACCCGCTCAGCCTGTGCTCAACCCGCCTGCGCTCGCTCCACCTAGTCGCAGCACCATCTGCCAGGCGTACGATGTTGAGCCACATTCTGTGTTCGCTGTTCCCAGTGTTGTTCAGCCTCAGCCTTCTTTAAGGCAACCTTCTGTTTGGGATCAGGAGGATTACTCCACTCTTCCTCCGCCTCCCCTGGCTGCTCCACCGGTGGTGCAACTCTCGGTGGAGGTACAACAACCTCTTCCACCCATGAGTCAGTCTCCTCAGCTGCTGCACCGAGCTCAACCCGTGCACCCTGATCTTGCGCCTCAGACACCTCTGCTTGCGAGAACTTTACCTTGTTCTGCGCAGCCTCTTCCTCATCGCGCTCCGCTCACACCACAAGAACTGGAACTTGCTACTCCGCTTCCGCCAACCGCTCAGCAAGCGCAACCCTTGGGTTCAACCACTCATGCTAGGAGTCAGCCTCCTCCACTCATGCGCCTTCCTTCTGCTTGTCTTTTATTCAGCCTTTGCAGACTGAGCCTCAGGTGTTCCCTCAACAGAGTCTTGAAGAGGAAACCACAACTATTGTTGTTCCAGCTCGTTCTGACTCTGCTGTTCAGCATACCTTACCTCCATTTTCAAACCATGGCAAAAATATGAATCATGAGTTATGAATGTAAGGTAAACATTATGTTGATTTTTAAACCCCATGCAAGCATGCATAAAGCACTCTAGCACTGGTCATGGAATTTCTGAGAAATGTTAAACGCCATGCACACGCTCTGCTTTCCTTACAGCAGGCTCTGCTTACAGCAGGCTCTGCTTACTACATGCTCTGCTTACAGCATGCTCTGCATTCAGCATGCTCTGCATACAGCATGCTCTGCATTCAGCATGCTCTGCATACAACATGCTCTGCATTCAGCATGCTCTGCATTCAGCATGCTCTGCATACAACATGCTCTACATACAGCATGCTCTGCATACAGCATACTCTGCATACATCATGCTTTGCATACCTTACCGCATGCTTCTCAGTCACTCATCTTGGGTTGTTGCCAACTCACTAGACTGTCAAGCAGTTTCTTTACGTTGCCTTCTAGTCTGCTGCTTTTGCACCAGTGAACCCTCACTCAGAGAACTTAGCTTTTCTAGGATAAGGTCCCTGTAGATGAGAAAGTTCTTTTCTCCCTCCTTCTGATATTCCCTTGAGCACTCTGTCATTTGGAGGGAGCCTTTAGCTGCATAACCTCTTATGGACTTTTATTTAAGCTTAACATGCTTCCAGGGAAGGTAATGGTTCCACTTCAGTCGCTAATCCCGTCTGTTACCACACCTGCTCCCTTAGACCTTGAGCTGTGTTGCATGACATGCAGTCCAAGCTTAGTCCTTGTTAGAGGATTTTTTGTTTACGGAGTCAATGTGTCACGGGGAAGACGTTCAACAACCAACAGAAGTGACTTGTTGTGACGCAGTGCGGCAACCTCAGCAACCCGTTAAGGAGTTGTCTGTACGACCCAGACAGTCTAGACAGATTCGGGTTGTCACTGTACTTCCTCGCTTGCCCATGATTGACAGTTCACAGACTGTGCAGCAGTATCATGATCTTGTGTCCGGCTCCGTCAGACGACTGGCTTTTAAGAGCTCCCACAAGTCGTCGCTGTCTGGAGTTTTTCAAATGGACTATGGATCTGACCAAGGAACTGGGCCTCCTGGTCAATTTTGAGGAGTCTCAGCTCGTTCCATCCCAGACCATTGTCTCCTTGGGTATGGATCTTCAGAGTCGAGCTTTTCGGACTTTTCCGTCGGCCCCAAGGATCTTCCAAGCCCTAGAATGCATCCAGAGCATGCTGAGAAGGAACCGATGCTCAGTCAGGTAGTGGATGAGTCTAACAGGGACACTTTCATCTCTGGCCCTGTTCATCGTGTTAGGGAGACTCCACCTTCCCCCCCCTTCGTATCATCTAGCTGCTCACTGGATAAAGGACATGACGCTAGAGACGGTCTCAGTTCCTGTTTCCGAAGAGAGGAGGTCTTCTCTCGCGTGGTGTAAGAACAGCTTTCTTCTCAAGGAAGTCTACCTTTGGCTGTTCAGAAACACGACCGCCGTCTCCTCTCGGACGCATCAGACATGGGCTGGGGTGCGACTTTGGACGGACAAGAATGCTCGGGAACATGGAATCAGGAGCAAAGGACACTTCACATCATTTGCAAGAAGTTGTTGGCGGTTATTCTGGCCTTGATAAACTTCAAGTCCCTCCAGCTTAACAAAGTGGTGGAGGTTGACTCTGACAACACCACAGCCCTGGCTTACATCTTCAAGCAGGGAGGGACTCTTTCGTGGAAGTTGTTCTAGATCGCAAGGGACCTACTCATCTGGTCTTAAGATCGAAGGCTAACTGGTAACGAGGTTCATTCAGGGCGGTATGAATGTCATGGCAGATCACCTCAGACGGAAGGGTCAGGTCATCCCCACAGAGTGGACCCTTCTCAAGAATGTTTGCAACAGACTTTGGGCCCTGTGGGGTCAGCCAACCATAGATCTGTTCTCTACCTCGATAACCTAGAGACTCCTGTTGTATTGTTCTCCGATTCCAGACCCAGCAGCAGTTCACGTGGATGCTTTTCTGCTGGATTGGTTCCACCTCGACCTGTATGCATTCCCGCCGTTCAAGATTGTCAACAGGGTACTTCAGAAGTTCTCCTCTCACAAAGGGACACGGCTGACGTTGGTTGGCTCCGCTCTGGTCCGCGAGAGAATGGTTCTTAGAGGTACTGCATGGCTGGTCGACATTCCCAAGACTCTTCCTCTAGGAGTGAACCTTCTAAGTCTACCTCTCGTAAAGAAGGTACACCCAATCCTCCACGCTCTTCGTCTGACTGCCTTCAGACTTTCGAAACACTCTCAGGAGCTAGGGGCTTTTCGAAGGAGGCAGCCAGAGCGATTGCCAAAGCAAGGAGAACATCCACTCTCAGAATCTATCAGTCTCAAGGGTAAGTCTTCCGTAGCTGGTACAAGACCAATGCAGTTTCCTCAACCAGTACCACTGTAACCCAGATTGCTGACTTCCTGTTATATCTAAGGAAAGTAAGATCCCTTTCAGCTCCTACGATCAAGGGTTACAGAAGTATGTTGGCAGCGGTTTTCCGCCTCAGAGGCTTGGATCTTTCCACCAACAAAGATCTTCAGGACCTCCCTAGGTCTTTTGAGACCTCAAAGGAACGTCGGTTGTCCACTCCAGGCTGGAATCTAGACGTGGTCCTAAGGTTCCTTATGTCATCAAGATTTGAACCTCTCCATCAGCCTCTTTTTAGGACCTCACATTAAAAATTCTTTTCCTCGTGTGCTTGACAACAGCTAAAAGAGTAAGTGAGATCCACGCCTTCAGCAGGATCATTGTTTTCACATCTGAAATGGCTACATGTTCCTTGCAGCTCGGTTTTTGCTAAACGAGCTTCCTTCACGTCCTTGGCCTAAGTCGTTCGAGATCCCAAGCCTGTCCAACTTGGTGGGGAATGATCTGAAGAGAGTTCTTTGCCCAGTTAGAGCTCTTAGGTTCTATCTAAAAGGTCTTAACCTTTACAAGGACAATCAGAAGCCTTATAGTGTGCTATCAAGAAACCTTCTTTTCCAAGTTCTAAGAACTCAGTTTCTTACTATTCAGGCTTCTGATTAGAGAAACACATTCTCATCTGAAGGAAGAAGACCTTGCTTTGCTGAAGGTAAGGACACATGAAGTGGGAGCTGTGGCTACTTCAGTGGCCTTCAAACAGAACCATTCTCTGCAGAGTGTTATGGATGCAACCTATTGGAGAAGCAAGTCAGAGTTCGCATCATTCTATCTCAAAGATGTCCAGTCTCTTTACGAGTACTGCTACACCCTGGGATCATTCGTAGCAACGAATGCAGTAGTAGGCGAGGGCTCAGCCACTACATTCCCATAATCCCATAACCTTTTAACCTTTCTCTTGAATACTTTTTATGGGTTGTACGGTCGGCTAAGAAGCCTTCCACATCCTTGTTGATTTGGCGGGTGGTCAATTCTTTCTTGAGAAGCGCCGAGGTTAAAGGTTGTGATGAGGTCCTTTAGTATGGGTTGCAGCCCTGTATACTTTAGCACCTTTGGGTTGATTCAGCCTCCAAGAGGAACGCTGCGCTCAGTAAGGAAGACGAACTTAAAAAAGAGGCAGAGTAACGGTTCAATTCGACTTCCTTACCAGGTACCTATTATTTCATTGTTATTTGAGATAACTGTTATATGAAATATGGGATACTTAGCTATCCTTTAATCTTGTACACTGGTTTTCACCCACCCCCCTGGGTGTGAATCAGCTACATGATTATCGGGTAAGTTTAATATTGAAAAATGTTATTTTCATTAGTAAAATAAATTTTTGAATATACTTACCCGATAATCATGATTTAATTGACCCTCCCTTCCTCCCCATAGAGAACCAGTGGGACCGAGGAATAATTGAGGAGGTGTCAACAAGAAGTACTTGAGTACCTGGCCACAGGTGGCGCTGGTTAGTACACCCCCTTCTAGTATTGTGATAGCTGGCGTATCCCTCCATAGAATTCTGTCGGGCAACGGAGTTGACAGCTACATGATTATCGGGTAAGTATATTCAAAAATTTATTTTACTAATGAAAATAACATTTTAGTAGCAGTAGCTTGTCCACAGAAGCAAATTTTTTTCAGATTGAAAATCATAAACCAGGAAACTAAAAAAGAAATGTCCCACTATAACTAAGAACTTTGAATAAACAAACACTCTCTCTCTCTTTCTCTCTCTTTCTCTCTCTCTCTCTCTCTCTCTCTCTCTTTTTTTTTGGGGGGGGGGGCGGGTGGGGTTTATGGTTTTATTTAGCCAATTGCTGGAAATTACTGTTAGGGTTTTTCATCTTTAAAAAATCTTTTAACTAGAAATATCAGGCAACAGGCATTTATTCCTAATGTTTAAGCATGAAACATGACTTGGAACTTTTTGCTTTATTGTTCTTTACTAACCATGTTTACCCTGATTGAATCTCAATAAATTGTCAATGGTTAATGACATTTAAAGTTACTGTAGTTTGTGCATTCCTTAGTTCTAGTACATACCTCCTTTCAAGGGGGTCTCTGTTTTTTTTTTTTTTTTTTTTTTCCAGCAAGTCCTGACTAGGTTAGGGTACAGGAAAGTTGACTGGTTTTGAGGTAGAAATTGGTTAGATATTTTAGTGGGTGTTTGGGTTGGGAGATGAGTTTCCTTGTGTGCAAGTAGCATTTTAGTGTATATACATCTAGATAAAGAGAATAAAATTATGACAGGCTCAGCGGAAAGTGCAATACATTTGGTTTTATATTGTGGTCATGGTATATTTTTAGTGTAAATTACATACCTACAGTAGTAGCGAACTCTTTACAAATAATTTAATTTTTTTGAGGTTGAAATAAATTGAGACGGTGAGGTTGAAATAAATTGAGACGGGAGTTTTAAAGTGAATGATGTTAGCATTTTTCTTTTATTAGTTGATATTAATATACTGTATTCTTTCAAGCTTACCATTTTGCATCTTCATTGAGGGTCTATGCATGCCTTGTGTTAATTTGGGTTACAAATGTATTTATTTGGGATACTTTTTGTTGATATTCTAGAATGACCTGCGATGATATTGGAAATATTAGAAATGGAACCTGTGGGCAAAAATGCCATTTCATAGAATAGGGGTTATCTGACATGGTAATCTAGATGGCTTTGATAGTGGCAGTGGATTTGGTGCATGTATAGAGAGTAGTGATAGTATATAGGTAAGTGGGATGTTATCACTGACAGGCACGAAATATTCTTAGCATCAGTTTTGTTCTAAACGAATGTATTGCCTTCTAGCTCTACCTTTCATCTACTCCCACCAAGCTATCAACTTTATCAACCTCGTCTTTCTTTAACTTCCACCCTTGGTTATGAAACAGATTTTTTGTGCAACCCTGTAACGTTTAGAAATGTCATTGTGAATTGGGTAATCTACTTGATAATGAGTAATAATAGTAATTCTATTTTTAAATGCAAGTTATGCCATATACTAAACCATCTATTGTTTGATATGAAAACTGTATGAATTGCGAGGGAGTTTCTTTAGGTGTTTTAGATGCTGCTTTTTATTGGCACTAAAGTAATATAAAGAGGCATAATTATTTGTAATGGTTGAAGAATGGCTACTGCAACATTATGCTTTCATTGTTGGTTTTGGTTATGTTGAGGTAAACATTTCATGTAATGTTGATTATTTTTTTTTCATATGTAAATAAAACGTAAAGCATTGGTATTTAGTAGAGTTTAAAACAAATACTGAGTGTTGCTGATTGTATGTTTATTTTCAGGCTGCAGGGTTACGACAACAACTTGAACGATTACCGAGAAGAGGAGGGAGTAGCAGCAATAGTGGCATTGGAAGTGGAACGGGTGGCAGTGGTGGTAATAGTGGAGGGGGAAGTGGTGTGGGTGGCAATGCTGCTAGTGGGTCAGGTGGTGGTAGTGGAAGCCACAGTGGTGTTATGGTAAATCTAAGTTCAAGCAGCACTCCGAATGTTGTAGCAGCTCATCATCAACCACCACCTCTATTAGTGCATGCAAGTTCGCATTCTCAACCTCAGTCACAATACCTCCTTGCAAGGTAAGCAAATTAGTTCACTGATAATTTTGGTGATGTTTGGAAAGTAAATTTATACAGTATTCTGTATTGTATGGTTTGTCTTATCAATTCTTTTGATTGAACCATGGCATTTCCATAGTTTCTGATCTTGTCTGATGTAGATAGTATTGGAAACAGCTCTAGTTCATGATGAAAAGTTTAGAATGTGCAGTGGAGTTTTAAGTCTTAGCCAAATAAATCTATGTACAGTATAGTCTTTTGAAAATGATGAGTCTCCTCTCTTTCTCTCCACTGAGATCTAGTTATTACGGTATGTTTAGTGCATAAATTGCAGGCCAGTAATTTATTTGTGCAAGGCTTCTTGTTCAGAGACATTTATATATAATAATTCATGGGTAACCTACATTATAGTTTAAATTTTTGGAGTATTTAAATGATTTGGTTCTGCTATTTATAACAAAAATTATACATTTATTTATAACACTATAAATAATATACTAATGAACATGTAAAAGTCTACTTTACACACCCTACACTGATAGATTTAAATCTTATTAGATAAGCCAGATTTTTAGTTTAAAAGTTCTTTGATTGTATAAAGTGCTGAAATATGTTGAAATCCTCTTCATATAGTTATCAGGCAGATGAGAGAAACAATAATATCCAAAACTGGGTTTATTATGACCAAGTGAAAAAATGGCATTTTAATAATAGTTTATTTCTATACTGTACTTATCACCTGATGTTCATAGTGCTTATCTCCCGAAGCTTTGTAAATGTTGACGTCTATCCTAGAATTAAACATTAATGATTTTCTTTCATTGCAGAAATGCCTCCCACTCTGTTAATATATGGAGTTAATTTAGAGGATGATGATAACTACCTAAGTGTTGATTCCCTAAACTTCCTTTGTCTTTTTAGTTCTAGCTTCTACTTTGCGAACTTCAGACATTTTTTTACCGATCCGGATCTTTTTTCTATTTTAGGTTATTTATACATTCTAGTTAGAGATGAATTTGGGAGTTACTATTTGCCATTGAGAGTGGATCAAGTAACTTTGTAAAGGCATATAAGCCACAGGATTGTGATTTGTTTTATTGTTTTGAGGAATGTCATTGGCTAAAAATTCTTCATAAATATTATTTTATTTAATTTTAACCCTCTTCTTCGCATAATAGTTTGAGGGTCTCCGTTAGCTCTAGAAAAGTCAGAAAGAGCGCTTCTCGCTTTCACTCCTTATCTAAAGAGAAGATCGCTCTCGCCTTCGACTTCTTGATCTCTGACCCTTTGGGGTCTCGTGACAGGGAAACTTCCGTTTCCCGGTGCACTATCCCTTCGTTTTCTCGCAACTCAAGTTGCTGAAACCTCGGGCTCTCGTGCATTTAGTCACGCTGACAGTTCGGTGTCTCGTGACAAGGGAAACTTTCGTTTCCGGTTGCTCTGGCCCTTCGGGTTCTCGCAACACCACCTCTAGGGGCACACACGATCACGCTGAACCTTCAGGTTCTCGTGAAACAAGTCACCAAGAGTTTTACTCTTATGACAGAGTCTTTGGACTCTTGTCGCACTAAGTGTTCGCGTACGCTCAACCAACACTGCGCTCATGACCATCAAGAGTTTTACTCTTATGGCAGAGTATTCAGACTCCCGTTACGCAAGGTGTTCGCATGCAATTAGCGCTACACACGCAAATCTCTGGTCGTACTACACTCGTGGGGTCAATCCCTCGCTCTCGTGTTTCAGACAGGACAACCTCCCCAGTTCCTTTGCTCCCTAATGAGTTAAGGATTAAGTCTCTCGGAAACCTCGGAAGAAGATGCAGGGGTTCGGCCCTTCTTCTCTTCGGTTGAGAGCAGAAGGAAAAGGGGAAACGTGTTAGAGAGGCTAAAAGAAAACCCCCCGATAGCAGCGAGGTAGAACACAATGCTGATGGCTTCGGTCACTCTGTTCGTCATCATGCGCTTCATGTGGCAGCTCATGAGCTGCCCGTGTTACGAGGTAGCACTCGTTGTCAACCTGCAACTTGATCAACTTGTTGGGAAACATAGATTGCTGCCAGGAGGTTCGCCTCCAGGGGTTAGAGAACCTCCCCTTACGAGGGAGTGATAACCTTCCTCGGAATTGGGCTGCGTGAGAGAACCACCCCCCTTCCGAGGGAGAGCTTCCCCACTTCAGCCATTCAGCAACCTTCCCTCTTTCGTGAAGAGTTGCGAACAGCTCGACAAGTTTTAGCTGAGCTATCTCGTCCCCGAAGACTGCTTTCTCCCCTTGAGCTGGGGAAAAAGCAAGTCTAAGGCTTGTTCCTCCTTCGAGGGGAACTTCTCCGTCGTTCGCGAGAAAGATTATTACGCCTACACTTTTTTCCCATAAGAGATGGGAGAAAACTTGTCTTAGGCGATGTCTTCCTTCGAGGGAACTTCTCTCTCGTTCGCGAGAGAGAGAGATTATTATGCCTATGCTTTTTTCCCATAGAACTGGGAGAAAGCTTGTCTTAGGCAATGTCCTCCTTCGGGAGGACTTCTCCCTCGTTCGCGAGAGAGAAATTATTACGCTTACACTTTTTCCCAGAGAGCGGGGGAGAAATCTTGCCTTAGTCAATATCCTCCTTCGGGAGGACTTCTCCCTCGTTTGCGAGAGAGAGAGAGGTTATCACGCTACGCTTTTCCCCATAGAGCAGGGAGAAAGCTTGTTTTAGGCGATCTCCTTCGGGAGAACCTTCCTCCCATTCACGAGAGAAAACTTGTAGGAGTTTGCTGATCCACGCTCCTCCCCCTTACGCTTTTAGTTCTCCTCCAGGGGCAGAGCGAGAGCCTTGTCTTAAGCGACGTTCTCCTTCGGGAGAACAAATCTACCCTGCGGAGGAGTTATCTTCATCCCTGACGTTCTCCCCCTCGTGCTGTAAGGAGACGTCTTTTTGAACCTTCTGGTTCTCCTCATGTTGAACCCTCAGGGTCTCGTGACGATCATCGTTTTGGCGGGCGTGATCGGGAGCCTTTGAACTCTTTTTCCTGTTGATCCTAGGGGTTCTCATGACCATAGGAGTCCTTCGGGCCTCTGTCGCGCTGGACTTTCGAGTTCGCACGGCTTGGAACCTTCGAGTTTCAGTTACGCTGTGTCGTCGGGCTCTCGTAACAATTAGCACAGTGTGTCCGCGCACGCACACAATTAGCGCTATGCGTGCGACCATCGTCATCAAGAGTTTTACTCTTATGACAGAGAGTCTTCCGACTCTCGTCAACGGTCTTCGCCATTACCTCCAGACACTCCGACTTCTACCGTTCTTCCCCTTTCGATAAGAAGGATGAGAGGGGTAAGACATAATGTTTGTCTGCTACTCGCATCTCCACTTTACCTGTAATAACGTGCGAGGAATTAGCGCAGCCTGAGGATTCCCTGGGAGAGCTGCCGTCGAGGGACTTAGAA
This sequence comes from Palaemon carinicauda, assembly GCF_036898095.1. NCBI lineage: Eukaryota > Metazoa > Arthropoda > Malacostraca > Decapoda > Palaemonidae > Palaemon > Palaemon carinicauda. The sequence continues at coordinate 136,795,643 of NC_090735.1, read as the reverse complement.
TCCTCATATTTAAGGACTCTAAGAACTATGTGTAATATCTCATGCCTCGGCGATTTGCATCTGTCTCCTCGACCTCTTGACGCTCCAGCCTTAGACAGGCTATGTCGTCCACCACCCTAAGACCAGAATTGATCATCTGGCTGTGGCCTGATTGGTAACGTCTCTGACTGGTATTTGACAGTCTGGGGTTCGAGTCCCACTCAGACTCGTTAGTGCCATTAGTGCCTGCAACCTTACCAGCCTTGTGAGGTAAGGTTGGGGGGTTTGGGGGAGCCTATAGGTCTATCTGCTGAGTCATCAGCAGCCACTACCTGGCCCTCCCTGGTCCTACCTGGAATGGAGAGGAGGCTTGGTTGTTGACCATATAATATATGGTCAGTCTCTAGGGCATTGTCCTAACTGCTAGTGCAATGCCACTGTCCCTTGCCTCTGCCATTCTTGAGCGACCTTTAACTTTTAAACCTGGCTGTTCGCTGAGATCAGAGACGTCAACCCTTCTCTGATCTTGGATCCCTCACGGCGAGGCTCACACTATGCTAATCCTCGAAGAGACACTCTACTCTTCCAGGCTCTTCTCAGTCACAGAAGCCTCAGCAATGGAAGTGACTTCAATGTCCCTTCTGGCTTGACACGTGGTCTGGTACAGTTGGCTACCTCGCGAGCCACGAGGACTTGTCAAACCAAGACTCCAGGTAGTCCCTACAGGAAGCCCTAACTGCTGGGGCCAAGACAATGGACTTCTTAACCGCTACAACAGCGACCATATGGAGCAATTGGGTCCTCACAAGGAAGGAATCAGTAGTTCCCAGACTTCCTTTTGTACCACAGTGAGGAAAAGCTCCTCTCAGTCTTGGCAATTAAGGGCTATTGCTCAGCCTTGAGCCTCGTCTGTAGACTGAAAAGGGGTTGACCTCTCCGCCTCAGAAGACATCACCTTGGTTGATTCGTGGTTTTGAGTGATCTTGCCCCCCAGTTGAGATGAGACCATCACCGTGAGACATGTCTTACGTTCCCTGAAGGGTCTGCCCTATGAGCCCTTAAGGGCCTCAGGCTACTTTCTGAACCTTAAGACTGTCTTCCTCGTACCTTTGTCCTCGGCTAAAAGGGTCAGTGAGCTACATGGTCTCTTACGTCGTCACCCATTCTAAGAGGGGGGTGGAAGTGTCTCGCAACTTCGTACCGGGCTTGGTGGCTAGACTCATAATTCTTCGTCTACCGATGAGAGATTTCGAGAATTTCAGTTTTCCAGCCTCAATAAGGTAACACAGGATACAGACCAGTCGGGGCGCTAAAGAAATATCTGAAGCGCACCAGACCTTTCAGACCACGTCTCCGTCATCTCCTCCTTAGTACCGACAAGGTAAAGAAGAGAACCTCTCACCTCTCGCAACACCATCCCTTTCTGGCTCAAGAAAGTTATTGCGAGGTCTTTTCACAGAGACCCAGAGGCAGCACAACCCAGAGCCCATCAAGTTAGGGGAGTGGCTGCCTCACTGGCGTTTAAGAGAAATTTCTCAGTCTCCCAAGTCTTAAGTGCTGAGGTCTGGAAACGCCAGTCTACATTCACCGCTCATTATTTGAGCGACGTGTCACATAGGTCTCTAGACACCCTTTCTATAGGGCCTATTGTGACAGGTCAACAGGTGCTGTAGCTATCTTACGCCCTTTCAGGGGACAGTAACCATTGGCTGAGGATACTGGGTTACACTAGGTTTTAAGAAGGACATCCATCTATCTTCGTCTCCTTCTCCCTCCCATCTGGGGATCCTAGTCTGTATCCAGTTTCAGCTGGACTCGCCAATGGAAATAAGGTATGATACTCATCTGATTCCTCTCACAGGGTATAAGTTATACTCGTGGTCACGAGGTTTCCCCTTTGTAAGATTGGGGGAATCATAAGTTTGAAGGGGTCCAAGTCAAAGGTTCCTGCCCCTCTTCATCCTGAAACATTTGTTTCCTCGAAGCTACAAACCTACAGTCGTGCTGAGATTATGGGGATCTACAAAGAAAGAAGATTAACGGAAGATTGTTGATTTAAAAGAGTCTAGTTTGAGGATTATCTTCCCTAGGAATAGGGAACTCCTTGGCCACTCTGGCCCCAAGACTAAATCTCTTATAGTAAAGAATGAGGGTTTGTGTCAAGTGTAGGAACAAATGACAAACTCATAACAGAGTTTGTATTTTTCCTGACATACAAACCCGAATTCTTTACAAAAATCTTCCCTCCATCACCGCCCGCAAGGATAGTCCTAGCTAGAATCCGACTGAAGGTAAACAGCAGCTACTGACCGGTGGTCCCCACACCACTAACAGGTGAGTAATTACCTGTCCGGTCGTTAACGACCTTGTTAAGGTTTTTCTGCCGTATTTTCCAGCTCGCTCTAGAATATCTCTTATAGTAAAGAATTCGGGTTTGTATGTTAGGAAAAATACAAACTCTGTTATAAGTTTGTCATTTCCTTATTTATTTTACTTCTCATTACAGATTAGATATTTCAAAAGTGTTCTCTTCTTTTATTGTATTTTACTCTAAATAACAGAATAGTATTGCCCTTTCATGTACTTCTTTGAAAAAATTCTATTCATTGTGAATTATTGCAGAAATTTGTTTTATATTATTTTACTCTAAATAATAAAGCACCGTGTTTCTACGTATAAAACAGCCTTATGTTGATAGTGAGATGATTACGTAATTGCTTAGTAATTCCACAATAGATAGCCGTCAAAAGATATAAAACAACTCATCAGTAAAGAACCTTACGTTATACAGGATAAAAAATATCTTTATTCGTACACAAATGCAAGCCATTTACTCTTTACTATTGATATATGTTTTCAGTGTAGCTTGAATCTAGCACAGTTAACACAAGGTGTCAACAACCTTCCTCTAGTATTTGGATGATTGGCTGATTCTTGCAGGGTCAGTGAAGACACTTCTCCTACGCTGGGATAGGCTTTTCGCTTTTTGCCGTGATCTGGGGATCGTTATAAATTTTTTAGCCTTCTCTCCAACCTGTACAGAAAATGGTATACCTCAGGATGCAAATAGACAGATAAAAGGGAAGATTTTCCCATCGCAGAGCAAAATAGAGAGGCTCAAGGAAGCGGCACGATCTTTACTTTCACAAGACTCGCTGCAAGTACACCTGTGGCTGCACCTGTTGGACCACCTGACCTCCCTGGAGAGTGTGGTATCCAATGACAGTCTTCATGTTTGGTCTCTCCAGTGACAAGTGAAGACCTTTTGGTTTTGGTCTTGGCTAGGGGATCCTCCGGACCTTCAGGTACCAGTAAGGCCAGAGAAGAATAGCAATTTGGTGGGTATCAGATACCAACCTCCTCAAGGGAATAGATCTCTCCTCCACCGGATCAAATGCTTTTCACAGATCCAGAAATGGCCCTTCAAGAAGGTAAGGACCCAAAAGTCTCCTAGGCCAGTGCAGCTCTGCCCTAGTCATGGCGGTTAAAGGGTGTCCGGCGTAAGATCGCCTCCTAACTGTCTTCTATCTCCAAGTCTTTCCGCTCTTCCTCGTCTGCTATACTCCTCCACCTTCGGGTGCTAACCAGAGGAAATATTACGACATCATGGACGAGACCGTCTTGGCTATGTCACTCCACCACTCCTTGGAAGAGCTGACCAAGGGAGTCTCTTGAGAGGCTCTCTTTGCGTCAGGTCTCTTTCTCGGCGTCTGAGATCCTAAACTAAGAGAAGATTGCGAAGTATACCATGCAGGCTACTTCGTGGCTGGATCATTGATTAGGATCAGTAGGAATCCTTGTGCAAACTGAGGATTTCTCTAAGGATAGACGAGGAAGGCCTTGGAGACTTCCTTCTCTCGGTTACTCGCACCATTGAGTTTCTCGCCCATCAGGTAGTGACCCTATGGGCCAACACCCTTCTGAAACGTATGGATGACCGCATGAGAGTGTTCATCAGCAGGTCCCAAATGCTGAGATCACTAGGCTTCAAACTTCCTCCATGGAGAGGTCCTTCCTCTTTGAGCCTAGGGACGTCGAGCAGGCTACGGAGAGGTGGAGGAAGTCCAACTCGGATTCCCTCATAGGGCCCTTACAGTTCTCTCCTACAGACCACCAACCCCTCCAAAGATCAGCTAAGGAAAAGCGTCATTGATGAAAACGGCAGCCATCCCCAAGACTAAGATGTCTAAGAAGCCCTTTCCCGTTAAGGACGGGAGAGGCAGCAAGTCCATCTGTGGAGGTAAACGCCAGAGAGGTCATCCCCCTGCTCATTCACCAGTCGGGGGAGGTCTTCAAAGCTGCTGGACTAGGTGGATGCAGCTTGGGGCTGAACCCTGGACGGTATCCGTGATTCGCTTAGGGTATTGTGTCCCATTCATTTCATGTCTTCTTCCACTGACCAAGAATCCAGTGCTTATGAGCTCCTTTTGCGATGGGATCAGCACAGGGGCAGGCCCTTTGGGCCGAAGTCCAGACCATGTTGGAGAAGGGCGCTCTCCAGGAGGTCCTCGACAGGTCCCTAGGCTTCTTCAGTTGACTCTTTCTTGTGGAAAATGCATCTGGAGGCTGGATGCCAGTCATCGACCTCTCGGCTCTGAACTAGTTTGTCAAACAGACTTCGTTCAGAATGGAAACGGCAGACATGGTCAGACTAGCAATAAGACCACAGGACTTCATGTGTACACTGGATCTGAAGGACGCACTTCCAGATCCCAATCCATCCGTCTTCAAGGAAGTGTGTGAGATTCAACATCGACAACAAGACATACCAGTTCAAGGTGCTGTGTTTCAACCTTTCCACAGCACCCCAGGTCTTCACAAGTGTGTTCGCCCTAGTGACATGCTTGGCTCACAAATTCAGCATCTGTCTCCTTCGCTACCCGGACAACTGGCTGATCCTGGCAGACTCGGTGGGAACCCTTCTTCAGCACCGAGACAAACTTCTGAGGCTTTGCCAATATCTGGGGATCATGGTAAACCTCGACAAGTCTTCCCTGCTTCCCTCTCAGAGACTGGTATACCTGGGCATGGTATTAGACACCAATCTGCACAAAGTTTTCCCATCAGATAAAAGGATAGCAAGGGTTAGGGAAGTAGCAAGTCCTTTCCTCAGATGAGAACAACTCCCAGCCCAGACGTGGCGAAGTCCCCTCGGATACTTATCATCCTTAGCCTGTCTAGTTCCCAACGGTCGCCTCAGGATTCGATCCGTTCAGTGGCGTCTGAACTCCAATTGGAATCAGGCCTTCGATTCCCTGGACACTCTGATTTCCATGGGATCCGAGGAAAAGACGGACCTCGGATGGCCATTGGCAGGTGAGAATCTGTTGAAGGGTGTCAATCTTCTTGTCCCGCCTCCCGATTTGATGCTATTCTCGGATGCATCAAAGGAGGGGTTGGGGGCCACGTGCTGCACCACACGACCTCAGGCCTTTGATTAGAGTCCGAAAAGTACCTTCATATAAATCTCTTAAGAGATGAAGGCTGTCCTTCTGGCCCCTCAAGAGTTCCACCAGTTCCTGGTGGGTCACTGAGTGGTGGTGATGAGCGACAACGCCACGGTAGTGGCTTACATCAAGAAGAAAAGGAGGTAGGTTTTCGCAGCCCCTTTTCCATCCAGTAGTAGAGATATTAAGGTGGGTCAGCCCGCTTCATTCCAGGCAAGAGGTATGTGCTCACCAACAATCTGAGCAGAGGATCGCAGGTAGTGGGTTCCGAATGGTCTTTGGATCAACTAGTACCCAACAAAGTCCTGACTTTGTGGAGTTCTCTGACTGTGGATCTGTTTGCAACGGCCATGAATTTCAGGCTCCTGCTGTACTGTTCTCCAGTCCCAGATCTCAAGGCTCTCTGGCAAGATGCATTTCAGCAACGGTAGGACAACATGAACGTATACGCATTCCCACCTTTCTGTCGGATGAGAACAGTGCTCAACAAGACCAGAACATCGGTTGATCTTTCAATGACCCTCATAGCTCCGCTATGGCATCATGCGGAATGGTTCCCGGACCTTCTGCTGCTCCTGACGCAGCTCCCAAGAGAACTTTGTCATGAGAACTTCCTCCATGACACAATCTACTCGGACAACCGCATATCAACATCTACCGCAAGGCAGTAGCTTCGCTACTTCTTCACGCCTAGAGATTATCCAGCATCTCACACAACGAGGATTTTCACAAGAAGTTGCGATAAGGACGTCTGGATATCCACAAAGATTTCCAGCCTCAGTCTACCAGGTGAAGTGGAATGTCTTTTATGGTTGGTGTCGTGGAAGGGGTATTAATCCACTGGATGCCACTACGCCATCAATAGCAGAGTTTCTCGTGTATTTGCGGGAAGAAATATCTTTCAGTTTCAGCGGTTAGAGGCTGTTGCTCAGCCTTGAGTCTCCTCTTTAAACTGAAAGGAATGGACATTTCTTCATCGTTGGAACTTTCCCTTCTCATACGAAGATTTGAACTTACCTGTCCTCAGTCGGAAGTGAGACCTCCCCATTGGAACGTGATTCGAGTTTTTCGGTCCCTAAAGAGACCTCAGTACGAACCATTATGCCAGGCAACAGATCGCCGACTGACTTGGAAGACGGTGTTCCTACTCGCCTTGGCAGCAGTCAAACGAGTTAGGGAACTTCATGGTCTCTCTTATGACGACACCAATTTAAGGGGATGGGGAGAAGTAAGCTTCAGTTTCGTCCCCGAGTTTGTTGCAAAGACCCAGAATCCAGGGGTTTTGGATCCTAGGTTCGAATCCATCCGGAAATAGAGTCTCTGCTCTGTAACTGACGACCCAGAACATCTGTTACTCTGCCCAGTAAGGTGTTTAATGCACTACCTCAAGAGAACAGCAGCAGCTCGGTCCAGAGTGTCCTCACTCTTCGTAAGCACGGGAAAAACCAAGAGGAGGGTCACGAAGAACACGATCTCTACATGTATTCGTAGTCAATGATTTTTCCCTGAAACCCGACCCTCAACCAACACGTCGTCCCAGAGCTCATGATGTCGGGGTATTGCTATGTCCCTGGCCTTCAAAAAGAACTATTCTGTGACGCAGGTATTGCAAGCGGGCGTGTGGAAATGCTTTACGACATTCGCTGCCCTCTTCCTGCAAGACGTGACCCACAGGAACCTCGATATGTTCCATCAGTCCTCTTGGTGGCTGCACAATAGCTGGTTAATATCTCAAGCTCCTTATTGGGCAAGTAGCAGAAGGTTAAGGGCATTGGTTCCCCCGGGGTATAGTTTGAGTGAATGAAAAGGAATGTCTGGCTCTTTTCCTTTCTTTATCCTCCCCTCTCGTAGGGAAATCAGCATCCTGGAACCTCAGCACAAGCTGGCCTTAAACCTCTGCAGGTAAACCATTGATCCTTTGTGTAACCTAGTATTGTTACAATACTGTTGCGTCTCCATACTCTAGCAAGGTGATATTAGGAATGTCTTGGTCTCTTCACTTATTCCCTGCAAGACTCGGAATAACGTTTACCTGGACAGTCACATTGCTAGTTTATCACCACACAACCAGTAGGCTGTTGACCATGCTTATCAGGTTTAGCAAGGTGTTAGGGTCTCCATATTGTTGCTCAAAACTGCACAATAGGGAGTACCCTGGTTATGGCCAAAAAGCCAGATTGGCAGGGATGTCCACCCTCCTAATGGGTGAGTCACCCCTATAAATAGCGTTGGTTTGTATTCCAGTTACTGAGAAAATGACAGAATTGGAGATAATTTGTATTTCTCCTAACGATACAAACCGTAGCTATTTATTCATACTTGCCCGCCAAGTCCTATCTCCATGTAAAGTGAGTGCAATCACAGGTGTGTGAGTGGGAGGGGTAGCAGGCTACCCCCTTTATCCCCCGCTAACTAGCGGGATGAGTAGTTAACCCTTGCTAAATTATAATGGCTCATCCTTTCAGCTTTCGTCGAAAGTATACCCCTTTAAATAGCTAAGGTTTGTTTTGTTAGGAAAAATACAAATTACCTCCGAATTTGTCATTTATTCCGTAACTGGATATGGGTTTGCTGATAATAGATCTGTACGCAACATCTCTAAAACTGGAAGCTGCTGGTGTACTGCTAGCAAGTACCAGAGACCAAGTTATCTCTACTGGATGGCTTCCAAAATCCATAGGACAACCTAGACGTCTACACGTTCTTCCCCCAATTCAGGAGACTCCTCAACAAGGTGAGGACATAACAAGATATTTCGATGATCCTAATATAGTACTTTCTATGTGCCAGCAAGGGAAATGGTATCCAGATCTTCTACTTCTACATCTGCTCACAGAGGTACCGAAAGAGTTACCTCCTCTCCACTACCTGCTCTGGCAGGCACACTCGGAGATATACCATAGGGGAGTCGCTTCCCTACGACTTTACGCCTGGAGGTTATCCAGCATCTCCTTTAGCAAGGAAGCTTTTCGAATGCTGTGGCAGAACGGATGTCTGGATACCTTCATAAGTTGTCTATCCCTGTCTATCAGACGAAGTGAGCTATGTGTGGTTGGTGTCGTGGAAGAGGTGCCGCTCCTCTCAATGCTATTACCCCCGTGATAACGGATTTTCTGTTGTACCATAGGTAGGAAAATCTCTGCTCAGTCTTGGCAGTGGAAGGCTATTGTTCAGCCTTGAGCCTTGGCTTTAGACTGAATGCAGTTAACATTTCCTCCTCGACGGAATTGTTTCAAGCTTACATCCCCCAGTTGGAAGATAGGTCAAGTGGGAGCTACTTACAAACTGCTATGTCAAGCCTCTGATAGCGTCTTGAAACATAAGACACTTTCCTTTCTCGCTCTTCCCTCGGTTAAGAGGGTCAGCGAGTTGCATTGTCCTTCCATTCAAGGGGATGGGGCAGGTAAAACACTGATTTATCCCCGAGTTTGTAGCCAAGCCTTGGAATTCGGCTTTAGCGGACTCGAGATTCAGACCTTCCCAGATTACAGGTTTCCGTGACTGAACTAATGATCCTGGTGAGCTATCTCAAGCACACATCTGGAGCTCGCTCGCATGTCAATTGTTTGTAAGCACGCGGGCAGGGTTAAGAGGAGAGTCACTAAGTATACAACTGCTCAGATTTAGTAGGTTATTGACCGCATACTGAATATTGATTCTCTTCAATATGATCATAGACCCAGAGCTTATGATGTTAGGGGTGTAAGCCCCTCCCTAGCATTCAAGAGAAACTTCTCTGTGGCGCAGATTCTACAAGGGTCATCTGGCAACGTCAGACTACCTTTACCGCCCACTACCTGTAAGAAGTAACCAAGAGGAACCTTGATACATTCTCTCTGGGTTCTGTGGTGGCCACTCAATTGGTATAAGATACCTCAGTTCCTTTATAGGGCAAGTAACAGTCGCTCAAGGGTAAATGTTACTGGTTATTCTGGGATGAATGGATAGAATGACTGGCTTTTTTCTCCCTTCATCTTCTCCTCTCTTGGGGCCCAACATGTGGACGACTCTGCAAGGGCACCTACCTCTGACTGCAAGTAAAAACCATTTCCTTTGTTTGGTCTGAAATATGTGATACATTGTATTCTGCCCCCATTCTCCCTGCGAGGGGAGTCGGGTAATGTCTAGGTTTTGTATGAAGAAGTGTTTCACTCTACTCTTATCTGGTCAAGTCACAGTGCTTAGTTTCCATTCACTCACCATGATTTCTCAGGCCATCAATTTTCCTGCTCATCAGTTTGAGAGTTCACGAGATGTCAGAGTATGTTGCTTACGTTCTAATTAGCTCAGAGCAGTACCATAGATAGTTCCCAGCCAGTTGATGTTAAGCCTCTCACCTACTTAAGAGACTTGTTGGGTTAAGGACTTCTATCCACCATAATACAGATTGAAGGGTTTGTATTTTTGTAAGAACAGATGGCAAATTTGGAAGTAATTTTTCCTAACATACCTATGTGAGCTCTTTACTCATACTTATCCGGTCATCACCTATCCTCCTAGAATTCCTGCCAACAATCAAAAGTGACGTAATACACTGGTTGAGTGTGTCAGCGTGGTGGCTGGTCTACCTCCTGCTAACTAGCTGAGGGTCGTTGATGCCACGTTAAAGTTTATAGCAAGATTTCAGCTACACTGAAAACATATCCATAGTAAAGAGCTCAGTTTATATACTTGGGAAAAATATAAATTAGTTCCAAATTTATCGTTTGTTTCCTATGACGCCAGAAGTCTGCTATAATGTAAAATTATAAGGCATGGGATGAACTTAAACTGATATGCCCATGACAAAAGAAACTTCTATTTGTGTTAGAGATTAGCTAGTTCATTTTCATCTATATATATGCAAGTACTCATTCGATTTATTGCATTGGCCTAGTCTATAAATATACGAGAGGGAGGGAGACATGCAATATAAACTTAATTCATTAGAGAAACACTTTCACTTGTTCTTCTGTTGCCCCCACCATATGAGTGACACGAATAAATCCAGTTTTTAGTATTTCAAGTATTTGGAAAGGAGATGTTCAGTCCAATCTTACTTGTTAAATACTCTGTAGAATGTCAATACACCTAGACGGATATAATTACAGAACTATGGAGTGCGACGTAGGAGATGATGAGTGGAGAAGTATTGAATCCTCAAGAAAGAGGTAACTGGTGAAATCCTTTGCGTCAATAGGCATAGGAGATGATGATAATATCTAGGACATGAAAATAATATCTTGTAGAAATGATAGTTAAGGAAATAAGAAAGGAACCAAAGAAATAAATCTTCTCTTTCAATGTATCTACAGCTACTGAGGAAATCTCCCAAGAGAATAATCTCTCACATGTTGCCATTGGCTAAAGAGAGTACAGTAGTGTGATTATATATAACATAAAAACACTAAAATAGCCCTTACACAATCAGGAATAAAGGCTAGATTTCCAAAGTATTGGTTGGTTTCTAAAGATAGGAGGTGCTAAAATATATTACCATATGTTGTACAGAAAGAGTCTGAAATGAAGCTACAAATCACAAAATTCATCGTACAGACAGTATATTCTATTCCAATTATTGTCATCCTCTATATCTGATAATAAGTATCAGTGAGTAGATGTAGAACCACAGGAGATATTTGCCTAGTGGATGGTCAGTGTTAGTTGCAATAATCGTTTATTATAAGAAAAAAAAATTTCCCCGTAGAATCATCAGCAGCTCTCAATGTGATATAGAATGTTCACCATTGGTGGCAGTAGGATCAAAGTGCATAAGCATTGGACTAATGTAATTTTCAAATAAACTCTGCTTTTTTAGCGTTATATCAAAAGATATTATGATTTCTTTTGCTAAAGCTAAAAAAATTTAACATCTGATCAAATGAAAAATAAATAAAACAATGATGACGTTTTTTTTAACATATTCCTACTAAACTATTTGAAAGATTATGGTAAACCAAGCAAATATTTATAAAGGTCATGATAATGAAATGTAATTAATGGCAAACCATGTTTAGTTAAAGCCATCTGGATATCCAAACAACTAAATTTATTAACAAATAGGCCTAACCATTTAGCCAATATAACTTTAATTTTTTTTTTCACACCAACTTGTGTCTTATTTATATTTCATTTAATTATGTGAAACTAATTTGTACATTATCAAAAATCATAAAAAATTTTGATATAACACTAAAAGTAGAGAATTATTTACAAATCACATTAGGCCAATGTTTATTTTTGACGTACAGGTACACCACAGTGAAGGGTTTAAGAGATCAAAATGTTTAAGTGAATTTATATCTAATGGGAGAAAATCCAGAATCTAGGTATAGGATCTAGAGGCCAAACTTCTTCATGAACTCGGGGTTCGCTGCTGCTGCAACCATCTGAATTTTTGGAATTCAATTAAGGTTTAGTTTCCCAGCACCAAATAAAAACCTTTCAGCTCTTTACTATGGAGATGCATTTTGGCGACAGCTGAAATTAGCTGTAAAACTTTTAAGCAAGGCGATGTTCCCCTTCGCTGGTTGGGGGGAGGTAGCGAGAAGTGTACCCATCACCCGGTTTGCTCGCACAGTATCTAGCAGATGCCACTTTACATTTCGGCTCGGAAGAGAACGGAGGTTATCTGATCTCCTCTCCCTCGTTTTTTCAAACCTATTAAAAAGAATAACTTGCCTAAATATTTAAACTTTTCCTTTCTCTAGAGTGATAGTGTGCATTCGAATAGAATATGTATTTGTCCAGGCAGGGAAGGATGCTGTCGCAGTACCTTCATGTCTTCCTTTGAGACAAGATCCCCACTCACTTTGTCCTATATGCAGAAGGCATGCCTATTTGCAGGAGTCTCCCATGTAGCATGTACAGGGATTGGCCTCTCTTCCTGTGGCAGTGATTTGGCAAGTGTAAGAAGAAAAAGGCTAAGTGGGGTTCTTTCGATCCATTTTCATCCTCGAAGCCAAAGAAACCTCGCCATCTTACTCCTACGCTTCAATCCTGCCACCCTGACTCTTCCTTATTAGTCTATCCTGGCGATCTATGGTCAATAAACCTAGCTTTTGGAGAAGAAGCAATATAAACATCAGGTGAGTATAGAAATAAAAATTATCATTAAATTTGTTTATTTTAATTTAATATATCCAAGGTTTCTTAATACAACCCCATTAATCATATACTGTACATTCTTATATTACCAAATGCAAATGACTGGTTAACCAGTCTTGCATCTGATGGAATAAGATAAGTGTGCTCATCTTGTAGATCATGAGCTACATTTCAGTCAATGATATCACTTACTGTCAGCTTTAGGGCTTTAAATAGTTACACTTGTTACACCCTCTTTTATTTCAGGTGATCATTGTTCAAGCACTCAAAGAATCATCTCTCATTTCATATTAATCATTGTTTCTTCCACCCTTTTCCATCTTGCCGAATTGACATCTCATTTAAAACCCCCATTAATGTACTTGGAATCACATGCTGGAGTCCATTAAATAATATTCGTCAAAATATCAAATGTTACCCAGGTGCTCAGAAGAGCCTAATCCTCTGAATTTATATCTGAAGGTCATCTTGATTAATGGAATGACAAATACTCAACTCAATGACTCGCCCCGAATAAAAAGAATATAGCAAGTAATCAAGCAAGAACCCCCCTCTGACAGTGAGAATACTGGTAGTTGACCTAATAAGAGTTGGGATAATAATTGTTTCACAAAACAAAAGTAGGAATTTAGTGCAGGAAGAAGTGTTACTTATCCTCAATGATGATCATAATTATAAGTGAAGACACCTTCTAAGTGCTGACTAGTACCGTAATTTGATTAAAATAATGATCATTAATGGAATATGAAAATGGCTCTGAGATTTGGTAAACTTTTTTAATAGGGAGTAATACTTAGAATCATATAATTGAATGATAAAACTTATATGTATTATTGGACTTAGGTATAAAGTGCTCTTGGTTTTGCTGGTTTTAGTGAAAGATATTATGCTTAAGTTTATGGAATGATATTGCAGTGCTCATATAAGTTCCTTTGCTTTGTGTAGTTCAAACTGTATATCGTACAGTACTGTATTTGAAAACATTATCGATAGTGTTAAACACATCACTATTTTATTCTTTGAGACATTGAATTGTCCATTTTTTATGACTTTGAGTACAATTTTATTCCACAAGTATGGTTAGATATGCTTTGGTGTTCTTAGGTAGATAATAAGTGAATTCCTGGTTAAATTTTGTTTATATGCTATTTTCAGGCTGGGAGACACAGAGAGTGAGGCAGACATAGGTAGTTGTAGCAACGATAGGGCAGGATTTGTCCAAGAACTGTTAATCTCCACTTTAAGTGGTTTAGGTCTCAGTCCCATTGCACTTGGAGAAGGAAATCTACTACCATCATCGAATGTCAAGGGAAGTGGTGGAGTAGATTCCAAGAAGGGCATTTCAAAAGGAGACAGTGACAAACCAGTGGTGTCGGCAGATGTTGCAACACAAACCTCTACTAGTAACCAACAGACGTCAAACACAACTACCACAACATCAACCACTCAGACCAATATGCAGCACCAATCTATGCCTCAGTCCAAAACATCTAATACTATGAAATCTGTAAAGGGGGCCAAGGGTGTTGTTGTTGGTCGATCTAGTCCAGGAAGCCAGCAGCAGCAGCAACAACAGCAGCAGCAACAACAGCAACAGCAGCAGCAGTCAAATGGGGGAGGGGTGGTATCTCGGCCACTAACGGGGACGGGAACGGTGGCCGTATCCCCTGTGGGGGGTCCCGGGAGGGGCCGAGCATCGGGGGGAGCAGTCTCCCCAGGTTCAGCCCGCAGGAAACTGGTGCGGGGGGTAGAAGGCCGTGCTACAGAGCCACCTCCTCCCCACTAGTACCAAGAGAGTGTTCTAGTCCAGCACCAGAAGGTTTTCCCCATGCCAATGAACCTTGCCCCTGCCATTCTTGTCCTTCCTGCCACCCTTGTACCTGCCTATAGCCAACTCCACCAAAGAATGAAGCAATTTATGAAGGAAGGAGATAGGCAGGACCAAAATTGAAGAGGAAATTGCTGCTTCTTCACCTGAAGTCACTCATAGCTGGCTGGCTTCTAGGGTAATTAGTGTATTGGTTGTTTTAATTGGATGCTCATAAAGAAGGAATGTGTGGTGATGGATACGGGAATTTCTTTACTGATTTGTGATCTATGCGACAGAACAAGCAAAGAATTGAGCAGGTAGGCTAGGCAGACTGGCAAAATGTAAATGCCTAGGGGTCCCCACTGGTGCCAAGAGGAAATAAAGTGTACATAGCGCATGCTATTAAAGCACGCCAGATAGCTGTGTATAAATATGTTCAGGCCTTCATAATAACTGCATAGCTTTACCCTAACCTTACCTAAAAAAAAATCACATTGGCATTGCCCTAGGTACTGTTTCCTTCCTCCACCCCCACCCACTCAACCAACCACCCATTCAGACCTTTCCAAAATTTCTTGTCTCCTCTTTCCTCAATAACCAGAATCACTCATTATTAGTTCCTTTAACATTCAAATTAATTATTGTTTGATTTTTTAAATGTGGTTTTGCTGATAAAATAGATTTTAAAGATTTTTGCCCAAATAGTGTGAGATATGAGAATATTTACAAATTGTATTTTTTTTGTTGCAAATGATATAAAGGTAATTATTATTGTCATAATTATTATTATTCTTGTTTTAGAGCTTCACTTTGCTTTCTTATCATGATAATGAATCACTGAAAATGCAGCCTAGTGTGAGATGGAAATGAGGCACTGTGGTTTGCCATTGGCGGTGTCACTGTTGCAAAGTGATTTCTGGGAAGCCTTTGTTTGTGTTAAAAGCCCCTCCAGAAATTTTACTTGAGCAAAATGAAATCTGAACCAACATGCAAATGAAAATGAGACTTGGTATTTTACAGTTTAGGAGCACTAGTTAGAAATGTGGTTAACACTTTTAAAATGCCTTTCGTTTTCAATACCATGGCTAACACAATTAAACATGTCTTCATTTTCCCTTTTAATTAAATAAAGGTAAATGGTGAGACATGAGCCATATTAGTACAGTTTAGTAAATTTGATGGGTATATATGAAAAGTTGATATATTTATTGCTGGAAGAAGCTACAAGTTTTTCTGTAGTGCATGGTGGTTTCATTCTCATGCTAGGCTGTGTAGTGACATCTTAGCACACTTGACAAAACCATAAAAAAAATTAAGAGGAGGATAGAGAAATGCATTTTTTCTCCAATTTAAAATCATTGCAGCAACATCAGAAGCACTGGGATAAGTTAGAGGCAATATTTACCATTTTGGGAATGTTTCTGCAATCCAAGTTGTATATTGACTTATCCTCTATTTATTATTTTCTGTTAATATATATATATATATATTTTTGGTGAAGATCAGCAATTTTGTGAAAAATGGTAAAATTCACAAGCTTAAATTAGCATTTGGGGATATCTGGGGAGACCTGTCTTGTTTGCAAGTTGCCTTGTATTATTTCGTTGAGAAAGTACTGTGCGTGCATCCATTGATGAAATGAGAGCTTGTCATGTTCATTCTTTTAAGTTGCCTACCTTTTAATTATGATGCCAAGGTAGAATAAATATAAATGTTAAAAAAATATGTTGAATGTATATCTACATAAATGATGCTCAAGTGCAGGTAACTTTTAAGTAAGGTTTTAAGCTGTAAACATGTGCCCACTTGTATTGATGCAATGTATAGGGGAGGACCTATCCAGTTATCGAATCTATTTCTTTCAGAAAAATTAGTAATGATTTCTGATACATTGAGATTGGTTGTTAGCTTGAATGTGAAAAGAAGAGTTGTAAAGTTAAAGGAGGTTTCTAGAAATTAAAATATTAACTTTTTTTTATTTCTGTATAGATACATCTGGAATATAACACTGGTGGTTTACTCTAGCTTCAAAACAAGATCAAGTGTTTGGTTTCACTCCCATACCTCTAAGGGGGATTATACACAAATATCTTTTCAACTTACTACCTAGGAAAGGCTGCAATAATTGTCAGTTGAAGTTCCAAGAAGGAATGTAGCTCAAATCTGGCAATTTGCTATGTTAACATTCCCAAATTCACCCAGTGAACATATTGTTTTGGGCTTCAACAAGGCATGCCATTTTAGACTTTCTTACTTTCTAATCTCTCTGAGCCAGCAAGGTCTGTAAGGATATTTGCCCTTTCACACATCACTTGATTTTTATGTGTAGGCCTATATGTGGAAACAGACCGAGATCTAAGAAAATTGTTTATTGAATCCTATTCAGCAATGTTAAAACTTGCCTCGTTTTGAATAGAATCATCCCTTAATTTCAGTCTAAATTTAATTCATGTCTTGCAGTTCTAATTGGCAGATTTTTATTTTTGGGTTATGCCAGGAGATCACTGATGGGCTCAGTGTACTCAAGGTTCCTAGCTTCCACTTTTTATATCCCTACTCCTAGATTTTGACTATTCCTTGCTCCTGTATATATGCTTCATGTAAGAAGTACTATTCCGCCTGTTCATTATCATTATTTGCATCTTCCTAGTGAAAGCTTTTTCTGATCCCGTTGCTCAGAGGCAAAATGTGAACATTGCGATAATTTAAGTGCTAACATAACGGAAAACTACTTGGAATACCTTTAATGTGTAGCAGAAGCCTATAATACTTCACCATCTGAAAATTAATATAAAGTAGTTTCCTTTACCTGCAAGGTCTGACTTTCAATTGCTTTTCATAAGTCTACCAACATCTGTTGTATTTTCTTCTCTAGGGAAATAGAAGGTTATGGGTCTAGAGAAAAAAAGGTTTTAAAGCTTGTCGACAGCTTTATAATACGTTGGTTGAAGAGTAACGTTCCTTTTTTAGAGAGAGGTGCCTCACCGTGTAAAATGCTCTTAATAATTCCCCTCGATCTTAGAATAATAATATGCAGCTTCCTCCAAATCATTGCCCCCTTTTTAAAGCCTTTCATATAATTACTTTATATTAACATATTTGATCAGTGCTTCCATTACTGCAGTTTATAGTGTTATTGCGTCAGAGACAGACTCGACTTTATTGGTGCCTCTTTACTAGCCTATTTATTTAGTCATTAGCTGATTTATTTAGTCAAATTGAACTTAATTCTTACTGTATCTTCCCGACAAACTGCAGTTTGTGCATTGGGTGGCTTCAATTGAAATTTTTTATTTGTTGTAGGTAATAAAGTTTTTTTCAATTGAAATTTTTTATTTGTTGTAGGTAATAAAGTTTTTTTTTAAGGGCTTTTGCTAGTTCCTTTCAGACTACATAAATTTCTTAGAACACTCGATTTATTCAAGATGTCTTCTTTTCAAGGTTGTGATCGAGATGATAATTCTCAAATATTAGTGTTCATTCTGCTGTTGTACTGAATCTTACCAGCCACGTATTCTGTTCCATTTATTGGGTCTTCTATATCTTCCTATCCTGCAATTTTGGTTTTATATCCTGGGACTAAATTAGCTAGAACTGACAAAAAAACTCTTACCAGGGTTGATCAGGAGTCTAGAGTAAATATTTTGAGGTAAAATTTTCTTGCGACACTTGGGATCCTCTTTCTGAGCATCCACAAATGAAGTTTGCATTTTACCTTGATTTGCTAAAGGCTTTGATATCTGTTATATGTCACATTGCAAGCTCTGTTCTTCTTTTCTGATGACACTGCCCCTTCATACATTCAAATTAAATGTGGTTAGATGCATTTTAAATAATTTTAGGTATTGCCATTAGTGGCTGAAGCTCACTGCGTAAAGTTGGAAACTAAGTACTGTAATTCTTTATCATTTTTTAATCGCCCTGAATTTATGCTATAGTTAGGATAACTTTAGTTGCATATCAGCCTTTTGGAATATATAGATTACAGTCAGTGTGACATCCCATTACCATCTACTATATATATATAGGCTGAAGCTCACTGCGTAAAGTTGGAAACTAAGTACTGTAATTCTTTATCATTTTTTAATCGCCCTGAATTTATGCTATAGTTAGGATAACTTTAGTTGCATATCAGCCTTTTGGAATATATAGATTACAGTCAGTGTGACATCCCATTACCATCTACTATATATATATACATATATGATCTAACAAGCAAGGGTTTTTGTATCAAAATATGCCCAGCAATTAGTTATAGGCCAACAATATCTTGCAGTAAAATGGTTATTGTCTTCAACAGTGCAAAGTTAACCTTATCTCCTTTACATTCAGTACTTCCCCTTGGGAAGAAGTTCAGGTATTTTATATTAATTGTATAAAGGGCAAAGGTGTTTCCTTTTCACCAATTTCTAGGACCACATTATTTATTAGTGTTTCAGTCAGCCCCTGTTGCTGATGTAGAAGTGTCATTTTACTCCTACTATTTTATTAAAACACAAAGGTTGTGAGACATTGACTTTGATGGTAATGATTTTACGAGGCATTGTTGATGCACAAGTCTTGAAAAGTGTGCCTTTATTTATGGAAAAACAAAAATGTGGAGGGGGAAGGGAAGATGGGATGGAATTTCAAAGGTTTGGTTGTGCCATCCCAAAACCAAGTTGTCGGATCGGCAAAGAGAGATTCCTTTCATGAATCCATGATCTTGTGACGGGAGTGTCATCATTAGAACATCAAATAGTTGCCGAGACTTATAATGGAATGCAGTAATTATTAAAAGAGTATACATTACCAGTGCTGTTTAAATGCATTGAATTCCCAGGTACTTAACATTGAAGATTGACAAAAATGTGTTAGGTTTTGTTGGTCAAGTGATCCAACTCTAGTGTGATACATGCTTATTTCCCCCACTCTTTCTCTCTCAACATATTCTGTAAATACATTACATCTTTCCCTTGGTAACTCCTTGCTTCTTGTTATCGTCTTGGCTGTGTCTGAAGGCTTTTCTATTGAATGTCTTTCCTCCTTCAATTTTTAAAGTAAATAAATTTTGTAAATATTGAAGCTACAACCTGTTCTGGTGCATTTCCTGGCTCATTGTTAGCTCCAATTTCATATTGTAACAATGTGCTTATTGTTAAATATTTGCTATATTTCATCATGTTACACTGCTGTAATATGAAAGAGTAGTAATTAAACCCATAATCAAGCAAAAGAGCCTTACTTGGGGGAAGGGATAGTGCCCAATACAGTATTTCACAAATAAATGTATTATTTGGAATTTAATCCTTTCGTGTTTATTCTTTTTGGTTATCTTTTACTGAAGGCTATTGTCAAGATGAACATTTGATATTACTTTAGTTCCTTGTGCACTGCTGGCTTTAGAGTGACTATTTATTGCCATGCTAAGTTGTAGGAAATTAATTTATTCTTGGCTTACACAACAGGGTTTTTTTCAATGTATATTTTTCTCTTTGTCCGCTTGGATTTATTGATTATTTGTGGTGTTTGCAGTATGCAAAACTGATCTTAAAAGGAAAAAATGTTTTGCGAGTGTTGGCAAAACTGATCTTCAAAAGGAAAAAATGTTTTGCGAGTGTTTAAGTGTTAATGATTATTCTGAATAATACTAGAATCTTTGCTTCCTTGTTTTATATATACAGAAGTATATAAATGAATTGATATGGTGATGACATTATTTATTGCGAGTATGCTAAGGAAGTTTGAATGCAACAAACATCGAGGAGGTTGAGAGTAATAATTTTGTTTGTTCTTTATGAATGCCATTTATTTTATCAATTTGAAATTTTATACATGGCATAAATGTTGCAGTACATGTGTGATTCAGATGTCATTAAATGTTTTTATTGTTTTGCATATTTCCATTAGTAAATTGCCAATGGGAATTGTTTGAATTACAACATTTTGATGGCTACATAGCAGTAGAGTTGGGTTGAAATATACTAAGTAGAAAAATTACAGTACATTATATATACATATATAAATATATATTTCTGGTTTAAGCCAGGTGGTTTGAAAAGGTAAACAGACTATTTGACTTGAAATTTGATGAATTATGTGACGTTTTGAACCAGTACGAGAGGATATCCCTTATACTGTAGGCCTTTTTGAAGAGATTTTGGCATCATTGTGTGTTAAACTTTAAGTAGGCTTACTTATGTATGTAAATACCTTAATTGTAAAAGTAATATATACATATATATCTCTCATTCTGTTTTTCACATCTTGTCATTTCTGTTTAGAAACTTTGAAATAGTGCTAATTTCCCCCTTTTTGTCATTTTTTTATCTGCCTCTGAAGTATTGAAATTTATGAAGGCAATTCTTACAATTGTGTTACCTAGTCTTTTAATGAAGATAATTCCACCAATGATTAAAAGGATCCATTACACATTTTTGAATTAAATAGTGCTCTTTAATTCCATCCTTTAAACTGGGAAAGGGGCATTAAAATTGCATTTTCTGGGAATAGGTCTGTTTGTATATACAATAATCACTAGATCATCTAAACAGCTTTTTTTATGTGTCATAGAGAAAGGTAGAATTAAGTCTTCAGTATAGAGGTTGAATAGATTAGCCTTTGTACACTATTTAAAACTATTTTTGTTCTAGTTTAAACCAGATGGAGCTTTATGTCAATAATGAATAGTCCTAAAATAAAACAACAATTTAGTCCCCAAGAAATAAGCTGCTTTAAAGACAATATTAATAGTGGGAGATTTAATGACTGTGTTAAGAAATTTGTGAAGTATGGTGATCTAACTCTTGAGTTACTGGTAGCATTTATTTGGAAATACAGAATCTTTTGTATTACTTTATCCTCAAAAGTCACATTAGCACAATTTGTGTATCATTTTATGAGCATTATGACAACACTGCACTAATAGAAAATTTTATTTCAATACTAAATATGCCAATGATGCACTCTCTCCATTGAATTTTAACTTAGCAAATTAAACAGTACTGTACTTGCTTTGTAAACTCTTAAGATATTTCAAGCAATATACTGTACATTATTTGATTATTGTAAAGGCTGCCCTTACATTTTTCTCTAAAGTATACTAATAAACCTTATTGGATATTGGATAGTATATAAAAGGGCAGGAAGAGTTATATAATGTTTATCACAAAAACCAATGCTGAGATTTTGTAATAAAGTAATTGAAAGTAATTTGGAACTTGGTAAATATATAGTTAATATTTAGAGCAAGAAAAGTGTCCTAAATACATAATTGGAAAATGTTACGTTTTCGCAATAAATTTTTTTCCTCAATAAATACAGCTCAAGATGTAGATTTAATAAAGTAAAGTCGAATATGTACCGATATCTTCGACTGCTACAGTACTAATCAATTCCCTTCCATGGAAATATAGATGATCAAATACTTTATAGTAAAAACAGGTGTGATTTTTATCGGGGTCATTGGTTCTTTAGGTAAATTTATTTTTTCCCTAGAGGCTTCGTATTTGGTGGCCAATAAAATAGACCGAAATGTTGATTGTTGATTATACATGAGGTTTTATGCATTCATTAGCTTGATTAAAATATTTTATTGCTTGGCAGAATACTAAAAGGAAGTAAAGAGTATGAATTAGATTTGAAAATACTACAACTATAAAAACTAAAGTATAACTCCTAAGGATGCAGTGTTGTCTTAAGTTTGATTAAACCTGAATGGTTTGTTTCGCATATCAGAAATGTTAATTATTAACTTAGCTCATCAAGAGGGATTATTCTTTGCTTTGATAGTCATACCCAATACAGGACACTCAAGTTTTCAGTAAGAAATAATTTACGTCAAAATATCAAATTCGCTGTACCTCAGGAACTTAGACTTGAGGGGAAATTAATTTCCATGTCTCTTGTCCATCCGTCTTTTCAAAACGGTTTCATCATACAAGGCATAACCAGAAATTAACCTACCTTTGATAAAACTCTTGTTACACCCACCCAAAACCCCTTAGGTACCTAGTAAAGTGAGGTGATGAGGTTACTAATGTATAAAGCTACTAATAATGTGGAGGACTGAATCTTATTGATGTTTGGATTAGGATTTTCTTTAGACTATACATTTCATATCAAATATTTCTAGCAACACATTACTAGACAGTGTATTTATATTTCTTCTTAGCCAAGATAATGCTTTGAAGATGATGTATATCTTACAGAACAACTAAGTTGTTCACCCAGATGTCACAAACTTTTACTTGTCACTGAAAGGTTTAATAGTTTATGAAAACATTTATTCTCAAAATATACTTAAGTATATGGAGTTCTGCAATAAGCCAATATTATTGTAAAGATACTTTTTTTATAGTAAACTTTTGGGAAGCAAAAGCTCAAACTTATATCAGTCAGGTTAATTATATTTCAGTAATTGAGATGGACTAATGGGGAGGAAAGAATGTATAATATGCACTTGCCTATCTGAATTTACTTAATATTGTTGGTTTTGGTAATGCAATTATTTCTAGTTATGGAAAAAAAAGTCTACCTCATGGAGAAAATTCTAATTTAACTGCCCTTTCAAGGTGTTTCTGTTAGTTTTGCTAGGTAAAGTAACTACTGTAACTGATTTCCCATTACTTAAATTTTTTATTTATTTTTTCTATTTTAAATCATTCAGTGCAGTACTTGGTTATTCATGCTTTTCTTTAATGGCAAGATGTGAGATTGAGATATACTGTATATGGTATTTAGTTTCGTGATTAATTTGATTTGGTGCTTAATTTTCAACAGTTTTATTTTTCTTTACCATAATGAATGTAGTTGCATAAGTATTTTGTGATGCAAATTTATTGCAAAACAATTCATGCAAAATTTGAAGTACAGATAATATCTTATATTTCTGGATAAGCATTTTTTTTAATTTGAAGCCAGTGTTACTAATGCAAAAAAAGAAAAGGAAAAAAAAAAAGGGGGGGGGGGTAATATGCCCCTCCCTCTCAAGCAATTTGCAGAGTTAGGAGTTTTATACAGTTATTTATCATGTGTGGTACAGTATGGATTAAAAGATATAGATTAATAGGTGAAGTGAATGTATCTTAATTAGAACTAATTGACTCCTGTTGATGAAAGCTGAATGAATTGTAGATACATCAAGAATAGATCTCCCCTGTTCCTCAGTAGGTAAATGAGCCTTAATGAATCCAGATTTAAAAGAAAGAGAATATCACTTGATTGCTGATCTCTCATGTTTCTTTTGTATATTAAGAAAATAATAAAAAAAAAAAAAAAAGGCTGCAAAGGACAGATACTCTAAGCCCAAACAGTACTTGTGTTATACTGTATTATAGGTTTATTGATGGAATAATAAAAAATGTTTTTGGCTTTTGTTGTTTTGAACTGTCCGAGGTTTATTTCAGCAACCTAGCATTCACAGGCATAGTTGTGTTATGTTTACTGTATTATTGTAATTTTTATTAAAAGAAAAATAAAAAAAATTTTCAAGGATCTGCAAAAATTCCAAAACTTTAAAAACTATTGTTTTACCCAACTAAACACTACAAATTTTTTCTAAATGTACAAACTTGAGTCCTATAATAGGAATATGATTTCAACATAGCTGAAACTCCGCTGTTAAAATTTATAGCGAGGTGGTGGTTGATACTGTCAAGTGGTGGGTAAGTCCTGCCCCCATGAAAGGCTACTGAGAAGCCACTTTGAAACCTAAGATTAAGATTTTTGAGGTTGAAGTGTAACTTACAGGACTTGGGTCCGTATAGTTAGGAAAAATATAAATTACTTAGCCGTAACCTAATTGAAATGTCAAAGCACATGGATCTGATGGCTACTGTCAACTTCCTAGCAACCTGGGAAAAAAGGTTTCGGTTTCTGTCTAATCTTAACAGCCAGTCATGGAGGACCTATATCAAAACAAGGATATAGTGTCTGAAAGTTAACAAAAAGCATTGGGTTTGTATACATCTTCATCCACCTTACCTCCCTTGTCAGGGGGTAATGGGAGAAACTTATATGCTTGAAACGTACCGAAAAGGTGCTCGATTGGGATGCTTACCTACATCAAATGTCGGTTCCAGCAAATAACAGCAAGACCACTGCACCACAAGAGAGGGGAAAGAAAAGAGGAAATATGGCTAGACTTGCATTACGACAGCTATCTTAGTTGAGAGTCTTCTTGTCGCAAGAGGGAGCTAGCTGACTACATAACCTGTTGAACAGCCACCACTAGTCTCCCAAAGGTAGTGGACTGTGAAAGTCATCTGGTGCTTCCCGACTCCATCCTTCAAGACTTGCACCATTGAGAGGCTCCTGTTGAAGCAATTCCTCTGACTTCCTTTGGGTTGTTGATGAAGCCAGTTACTGTAATCTCGTCTGATGGTCTCCTGAAGCCAGAAGGAGATGGTACAGTATTCCTATAGAATTTCTTTTTAATCCTGCCCAGTCCCAAAGAAGAATCTCTGGTGCTGTGGTCTGAAGGTCTGAGTCTTCTGTAGATAGAGACGTAGAGCCTTCACAGGACAGAGATGCAAATTATCTTGGTCACTAGTTGCTTCTTTAAAGAGATGGAGATGGACTTCACCCTAGTCATGGTTGGCCAGGTTCTAGGTTGTCGTACAAACACCAATACAAAGGTAAAGGAGACCTTCCATCGCTCGGTAATACTGGTTACATGAAATGCCCTTTAATTTCCCAACTCACTTCATCAAGGCCAAGGCAAGAAGGAAGAGAGTTTTGAGGGTGTCCAATGCCTATATCAAAGGTTCGTGTTGACTCTCGAGAGGGATCTGAGAACTCTGGTAAAATCCCATACTGATAATTTAAGTTCATTTGGAGAATAAGACTGCTCAAAGCTCCTCAAAACCATAGGCAGTTCCCATGAAGAGGAAAAGTCTAAGCTTTTTAGTTTAAAGACTTGGCTCAAGGCTGAGAGATAATGTTTCCCTGCCGAGACCGAGAGCAGCTTCTCTTGACTGAAGTATACGAGGAAATTCACTATTAGTTGCAGAGAAGCTCCGACCGGAAACATATCCCTTTTACGACACCAATCGCTCACATTTCTAGGTAGACAGCTGCAGAGGATCTTCATAGACATCCAGATATCACCCTGTGCAGTGCCTTACTAAAGGTTTACGGAGATGCTGGATAGTCTTCTCCCGTGATATGATAGGGGTGCCACCATGTTGTGGTACCTCTGTAGGTTGAGCCTTGGGGCACTTCTCTCGTTACCTAGACTAAGAGTATCAGATGATCCAGGTACCATTCAGCGTATGGCCACTTACAAGCAATGAGGATTATTCTGAGACTTTGGGGTGTCAACACTGTTGATTACATGTTGTGTCATGCAGAACAGCAGGATAAAGGTAAAAATCTTTAATGTTCCAAGGATGTTAGAAGGCATCCTCTATTGCCGCTGAAAGACCTGGAATTGGTGAGCATAAGAAAGGGAGGTTTTTGTTGAGTTGTATGATGAACATTATTGGTAGCAATCCCCACAGAACAAGGAGCCTTCCTGCTACCTGAAGATGTAGAGACTATTTAACTCCTATGATCTGTCCCTAGTGACTGAGCTTGTTGGCTAGCATATTCGTTGTACCCAGAATGAACCTTGTTGGCAGCTCTACCGAGTTGAGTTGTTGAATGCAAAGTTTGTGCCTGCTTTTCCAAGTCGCAGAGATGATGTGAAATAGTAACTCCTTTTGTTGACATTGGCAATTCACAGTCTTGTTGGTTGCTGGGAAATTTATGGTCTTGTTGGTGCTCATCAACGCTTACTGGCGACTGTTTGAAAGCTGGCATTCCAACAAGTTGACAAAGGTTTTTTTTTTTCTTTGGACTAGTAGCTGGAGGCAGTTTGGTTCTAAAGGGGTGTACCCCATTCCTCCTTGGACACATCTGTAAACAGCAGTATCTCCAGAGGAAGTTACTCAAGTGGAGTTCCCTTCACGAGGTTCTCGTTCAGCCACCAAGTTATATTGTCACAAGAACAAGATGGTGATGGGGGGGATTGCTGGTTGCTGACCAGTGAAGTTTCACACACCATTTGAGTGACTGCTGGTGGAGATGCCCAGGTGGAAAAAGCTCCTCCAACAGCAAGAGGTGTCTAAGAAGTTGTTGCCATTGGCAAGAAGGAAGTTCTAGTTTAGTGAGAAGATTTTCCTATCACCGAGTCTGATTAGGCGGTTGTACAATGGGAGAACTCTCATCTGCTTTCTCTATCAGCATTTCTGTTCTTCACTGCTCCTATACTGGTGACCAGGAGCTGCTACACACTTGCGTGATACATTTGAGAAATGATAAGCCAAGGCATTGCTAACCTCAGTTGCTCCAGTCACAAACACCATTCACCTTCAACGCTGGTGGTTTGGGCTAAATTTGCCTGCATCTTTTTTTAATTTCTTCCATACAGAAGATGGTGGTGTTCTACTGTTGACTAACTGAGGAAACAAAAGATACACACGATTGGCACCTAGCGTCTTTCGTGGCATGACGGAAGTGTGCTCTACAATTTTTGTATATTCTCAAATTCTCCTCTCTACGGCATCTACACAATCTAGTCAAAAGATTTTTTTGTGGCTCTGTGCAAGGCAGTTAATTTTGAAGACCACCACGGGACTGTTCGTCATTTGAATAACCCTGTGGTTTTGGTAATCAAAAGTATCTCCTACTGTAAGGAGAGTTCCATTCAGTTCAATTGCTTGGCTCCAGAAATCTATCCCAGTCTGCCTTGTCAGGTTCCATCATGGCAATCTCTGCAAAGGTAGATTACTATTTGTATTTATAATAATTGGAGCATGATCACTAGTATGCCAATCATTTAACATTCTCAATTCGATTTTGAGAAGGCAGCTGGAGCTTGCAATTGAAAGGTCAATGCATGAGATGGTACCAGTCTGGACATGAAAGTGTGTGGGCTCTCCTATATTAAGGAGTTATACATCCTCATTTTCCACAACTGATGATATAATATTGCCCCTCGTGTTTACTAAAACATTACCCCATAAAGGATGTCTACCATTCAAACCTTCAAGTAATAGAAAAGGTTGAGGGGGTTGTTTAATCACCTCTACTAAATTATTACATAAAATTTTATCATTTGGAGGCAAGTACAGAAAGCATATTGTATATTTTCTCCCTATATCAATCTGTACAACCACCGTCTGCAGAGGTGTATGAATAGGCAAAGATATTTAGGTTACCTCTCCACGAACGTATGAGACTTCCGCCAGGGCTCTCTACTCGGTAATCATATGGTGTCGTATAACTAATATATTCGCGAGGACAAGGAGTATTATCATATAGTTTGCTCTCCTGTAGACATGAATGAGGAGCTTAAGTTCTTTATATTTGGCCCTTAAACCCTGGCAATTCTATTGCAAAATGGAGGAAAAAACTATGGTTTATTTTTTGGAAGACCCCTCGGATGAAGTCTTCCCATTAGCAATTTTTTATCTAACACTATTTCCCAGTGGTTTTATTAGAGAGAGTCTTGTTGAAGAGGGACCGGAAAGCTGACTTTCATCTCTTAGGGGATTTGAGTGAAGGTACTTTCGGACTCTGTTCAGAGGCCTGAGGTCATGTTGTGCAGCACGATGGTCCCTCTTCCCTTCTTTTGATGTGTCTAAACAAAGCATCAAGTCACAGGAGGGGGGTATGAGAAGGTTACACTCCTCCATAGATTCTCGACTGCCACCCATCCCTTGAGGTTCGTCCAATCTTCTGGTCCCATGGGGATCAGAATGTCCGGGGAATCGAAGGCCTGATTCCAATTTGACTCAAGCCGCCACTGGAGAGAACAAATCCTGAGGCAGCCGTTGGAAACTAGACAGGCAAGGGATGATATGTGTCCGAGGAGACATAGCCACTCTAGGCTGGGAGTTCTTCCCATTTTGAGAAAGGGTCTTGAAGTCTGTATCCTGTCTTTGATGAGAAGGTTTTTGTGGAGATTGGTGTCTAGAATCATTCCCAGATATACCAGTCTTCTGAGAGGGAAGTAGGGAAGACTTTCCAAGGTTTACCATGATTACCAGATCTTGGTAAAAAACTTCAGAAGTTTCAGTGCTAACGCAAGGTTGCCACCGAGTCTGCTAGGAATAGTCAGCTGTCCAGAAAATGGAGGAGACGGATGCCAATCCTGTAAGCTCAGGATGGGTGCTGTAGAAAGACCGAAGCACAGTGCCCTGAACGGGTATTTCTTATTGCCTAAACTGAATCTCCAATACTTCCTTGAAGGTAGATGGTTTGGGACTGGAAGTATACACCCTTCAGGTCAAGCGTGCACACGAAGACCTATAGTCTTACCCCTTGTCCGAACTTCTCAAGCATGGTGTGGACATCGGCCCAAAGGGACAGCTCCTTGCGGATCCTTTCGCATAGGAGTTTGTTCATGCTGGAGTCTTGACTCGTGGAGGAAAAGATGGGACGCGATACCCTGTGTAAGGATTCTTCTCTGGGAGTGAACTTCTTTAACTAATAGAAGCGAGTAAGGCAACGCTTGACCCTACCATGCACCCTGACGGGATTGATTCTATTCCTTAGAAAAGCATCGTTCTAGCGAACGTTAACCAATGGTCAACAGCTGGGTATTGTGGCTACTGTACAGTGGGAGAGTGCTCGCGAGTAGTCATCTGTCGACAAGCCGCTCAGGCAGAGGTTGACTAGAGTGTCTGAGTGACGAACTGCTGGTGAACGGTGAACTGCTGATGATTGGCGAATCGGCGATCTGTGAGCCGAAGATGGTAACTGATAAGCAGACAAAGGCTGTCTGGTCAGTCAGCCAAGGAAGGTTAGCGATCAATAAGTTGGCGATCAGCTTGGAGTGCCCTGAGAAACAGCCGAATGGTTTAATGATTGCTAGTTGGTGATCGGCGAGCCATTCACGATCAGCGCTTGGAGCTCTGAAATGAAGCCTGGAAAGCTGATGATCGAGAACTATATGGTTAGAACACATCTGCCCCTGTGTAGCTAGTAATGTGTGTCTTTAAATTGGAAAGCTTTGTTTTAAACCTCCATTCCAAAAGGTTTAAATTCTGTTCACTGATTTTTAGTCTGCAGCCCTGTGAAAAGCTGCATACAGATCCATCCACATTGTATATTCTATTATAGGTTTTGCATCTGGAACCCAATAGGATGGTAATTTTAAGAAGGCCTTCTATATTCTATATCTTTTTTTTTTTTTTTAATGTGTCGCTTACTGAATAACCAGATCCTGGCAACTTTGTATTGATATGAGGTTGTCCAACAGATGAACAGTTTATTTTTCTCAATTTATTTGAGTCTAGATATTGTAGGATTGTAGATTTATATTCAGGGTTATTCCAAACCTACTTATTTTTTGTATTTTTGTAAATAATTTTTCCTTTTCATCTTTTTTCAATACACTTCCTCCCAGAGGGTACTTTACGTTGCAGCCTGTATGACTGCCTATATTGTACTTCCTCTACAAATGTTCCTAATGTTAAAATAACTTGAAATAAAGAAACATCCTACCTAGAAAGCATTCTACTCCTCTTTATTAAGGACTCCAAGCATAGCACTGCGGAGAGATGGTAAACTCAAGAAAAGATAATAAGAAGTTCTGAGATTCTAGCTGGGTCCCCTTGCCCAGGATAAAATCAAGGGTTGTGCCCAGTGCGAAGTCCATGCTTGACTGTTTCCTTTTTTTGCACAGATCTCTGGGCATCCCATCATATTTTTTGTGTAGTGAAAAGTTGGGGTGTGGTCGGCATTCGGACACTAGGCCACAGTCTGCAAACCACTACAACATGTTGGACACTCCCATATCCATACTTAGTCACCAGGAACAGATTATTGAGTAAGCCCACACATTAAAAAACCAAGATATAAAATACAAAAGTCCTTCTTTCAATTACCATCCCAACAGGTTCCAGATGGAAAACCTATACTGAAAGTGTTAACATCACGACAGAGCCTCTTTGGTCAAGATAGACACAAGAAAGCTTCAAGCTAAGGAGAACCAAACAACATTACAGACCATGATCTGCATTACACAGACGGCAGAGTTTGGACATTGCCATCACAGAGTTTTACTCTGGCTGAAACTTTTATATTTTCCACCATAAGGTTCCTTATTTCTGGGGACGAATAAGCTATGTGACCCTAATACTGGGACAATTATGTCACTACAGTATATGAAAAGAGGCAATTACACTATGACAAGGAAATGCCTGTCAGGGATAAGACTAAAACACGAAGATATAGAGTACCTCTTCTTTTTTCTTTTTTTTTTCCCACTGAAACACATCTCTAGATAGCTCCTTTCTCAAGGTTTTGTTCTTTTTCTTGTTTTCCCCGGATCAACTAAAATGACAAATTCGTAGATAATTAGTATTTTTCCTAACTATACAAACCTTAGCTATTTAATTGGGGTATTACTTTCGTTGTAACTGAAATGACAAGCCATTAATTTTTAACAAGGGTTAACTACCCATTCCGCTAGTTAGCGGGGTAGGGGAGGGTAGCTTGCTTCCCCCTCTCCCCCTCACACACCTGTGATTGAGCTCACTTTGCTTGGAGGTAGGACTTTAAGGGGGATAGGGCTGGCGGGTAAGTTTGCTTAAATAGCTAAGGTTTGTAGTTAGGAAAAATACAAATTACTGTATCTAAGAATTTGTTATTTGTTCCGTAACTGGAATACAAACCACGCTATTTAATAGGGGTGACTTACTCATTAGGAAGGGTGGACGTCCCAGCCAATCTGGCTTTTGGCTTTACCCGGGGGCTCCTTATCCGAGTGTACCAGTACTCAAAAAATAAGGAATCCCCGCACCTCGCTCAACGCAAGGTTCGCGGCCTACACAAGCTGTGTGTTGAGGTATGTAGAAGCGTGACTGTCCTGGTAAAGTTATTTTGAGTTATTTAGAAGGAAAAACTGTGTAACTAGGACTTTCCCAATACCACCTTGTCAGGGTATGGGGACGCAACAGTATTAGTCTTAATACTAGGTACACAAGGGAGCATGGTTTACCTGCAGTGGTTTGAGGTCAGCTATGCAGAGAACCCAGGATGCAGCTTTCCCCAAGAGAGGGGAGAATGAAGAAAAGAATAAGGGCCAGTCAAACCTTTTCATTCACGCAGACTAAAACCGCGTAACAATACCCTCAACCTTCTGCTACTTGTCCAATAAGGAGCTTGAGGTTTCAAACCAGCTGTTGTGCAGCCACCACAGGACCGATAGAGAACGTATCGAATCTCCTGTGGGTCACGTCTTGCAGGTAGTGGGATGTGAATGTGTTCTGACGATATACCAGTCTCTGTGTAGGAAGCAGAGAAGACTTCTCGAGATTTACCATGATCCCCAGATCCTGGCAAAGTCTCAGAAGTTTATCTCAGTGTTGGAGAAGGGTTGACACAGAGTCTGCTAGGATTAGCCAGTTGTTCAGATAACAGAGGAGATGGATATCAATCCTGTGTGCCCAAGATGACACTAGGGCAAACACTAGTGAAAACTTGGGGTGCTGTGGGAAGATTGAAGCACAGCACCTTGAACTGGTACTTTCTGTTGTCTAGGCTGAATCTTAAGTACTTCGTTGAAGACGGATGGACTGGGATCTGGAAGAACGCGTCCTTTAGGTCCAGTGTACACATGAAGTCCTGAGGTTTTACTGCTAGTCTGACCGTGTCTGCCGTCTCCATGCTGAATGTAGTTTGTTTGACAAACTTGTTCAGGGATGACAGGTCGATGACTGGTCTCCAGCTTCCAGACGCCTTTCTCACAAGAAAGAGTCGACTGAAAAAGTCTGGGGACCCGTCAATGAACTCTTGGAGAGCGCCCTTCTTCAACAGGGTCTGGACTTCTGCCCGAAGGGCCTGCCCTCTTGCCGATCCCATGGCAAGGGAGTCTACTGACACTGGATTCCAGGTCAGGGGAGGTAGAGATGTTATGAACGGGACGAGATATCCTAGACGGATAACGGAGATTGTCCAGGAATCGGTCCCGAGTTGCTTCCACCTGTCTGAGCAACTTTGTAGGCATCCCCCCCACTGGTGGAAATGAGGGGGGGGGGGGGTGCCTATCCTAGCGTTTGCGGCCTCGGCTGCCCCCTCTGGGATTCTTTCCTCCCCTGGAGGACTTTTAGCCTTTCCTGTCCTTGACAGGAAAGGGCATATTAGACACCACTGTCTTCGCTGCTGGTTTCGTCGTTACGGTCTTGGTTGGACGAGACTGCTAAGGTGCTGGAGGTTTATAGGGCTTAGTTGTTATAGTCCTATGGAGAAGGGAGTCTCGATGAGACTTCCTCCACCTCTCAGCAGCAAGTTCCATGTCTTTATGCTTAAACAGATGGGCCCCCTCTAGGGAGGAATGTCTGAGCCTATTTATCTCGACGCTTGGGACCTGTTGGTGGAACCTCTAAGACACTGCATCTCGACGTTTCAAGAAAGAGTTTGCCCACAAGTTTGAGACTTGGTGGGCAACAAACTCGATTGTGCGAGTGCTTGAGAGTAAAAAGGTCTCCATTGTCCATTGCCTTCCTGGTACGCTCCTTGGAAAAATCCCCAGATCGTATCACGATACCTAAGGTCCCTAATCAGATGTCCAGCCACGAAGTAGCTTGCATCGCATATTTAGTGACCTTTTCCTGGTTGAGGACTTCGGCCGCCGAGAACGAGACCTGCCAGCAGGAGTCTCTCTCGAGAGGGACTCCTCTGGTTAGCTCTTCCAGAGAATGGTGAAGTGGAAGAGTTGAACTGGGTTCCTCCAGGATCTCAAAGTACCTCCTTTGCTGTACGCGAGGAGGTGGGAGGAGCTTGTTTGTAGAGCCGGCACGGTTGGAGGAGGCAAACTCGGAGAGCTGTTGGGTGATTTTGTCCCTGGTACTCTTCAACCCTTGAGACCAGGGCAGGGCTGCACTGGTCATTGATGGTTTTCGGAGTGCCGAAGACGCGGTCTAAGACTGTGTCTTTGCCCTCTCGAGGAAGTATCTCTAGATCAGAAAACACATTGAGAACCCTCATTAGTCAAAACCTGCCAGAATTCATGTTCTGATTCTTGTTGGTCTCCTCTTGATGTAGGACTCGCAGCAGTCTCCTTCTACCCCAAAGAGCTCTTCTTAGGGTGGGTCGCGAACATTCCTTGAGTGGCTGGCTGTCTCCGTTCTAGCCCTAGTGGAGGACTTTGGTAGAGTTTTGGAGACTTTGGACTCCTTCTGAGGAAGGAGGTAAGAGTCCAACATCAAAGGCCTGAGTGTCATGTCCCTCCTGGTCTCAGATTGAGGGGAACTCTCCACGTGAAGGGAGGTTTCCTCCATTGGTGCGATGGAAGAGTGTCTTTCCGCGCACAATTCTTTTGGTGACGGATAGTCTTCATCCGACAGGGAGGGAGAGTATCCCTGGGGAGAAACTGGAGGTACTAGCCTTGATGGTCTGCACGGAGTCAGCTTCACCCTTGGGGAAGTGACAGCGTCGGAAACTCCTCTTTTCCTCTTCAAAGGGGTAGAGGAAGCCATGGTTCCGTGTCTCGAGTCCAGAGCTATAGGTTGCTCTGATGAGCGGTTGGACAGGACGGGCTTGAGTGCCTGTGTTACAGCTCTGACTAAGGCACTGAACCAAGGCTGCTGACTGACTGATGCACTATCAGACAGATCCCCTGAAGGGAAAAGGACCGAAGGTTCCCTACGAAGAGTCACCGTAATAGGTGGGTCTGCCTTAGAAGGCAGTTTAGGAATCCTGAACCCCTCTGCTTGTGCCTGTTTCCCTTCTCCCACAGGGCGCGATGGAGTGCATTTGTAGGGAGGGGAATGAGGCGATGGTGACTTTGCCAGGTGTAGATCCTGCGCCCGTGACTGTTGGTGCGCGCGGGAGAGTATTGGCGTGCGTGCGCAGGTGAGAGTTGGCGCGCGGACGCGTGTCTCTATGCGTGCGCGGAAGATATTTGGCACGCAGGAGAGTGCGAATGTCTGGAAGAGTGCCGGCGTGTAGGTGAGGGCTGCAATGTGCCTGCTGTTTTTCACCTACAGTGTGTTTGTGCACTGCAGAATAATGGCGCGCAGGCATTCGTTGCACGCTGGAGATAATTGGTGCACAGGCTAGTGCGCAGGAGAGCCCTGGCACGCAGGAGTGATGACGTGCAGGAGAGCGCTAGCGCGTAGGAGAGTGCTAGCGCGTAGGAGAGTGTTGGCGCGCAGGTGGGCACTGGCGTGTAGGAGATCGTGGGCGCGTAGGTACAGGAAAGCGCTGGCGCGCAGGAGATTATGGGCGACCCTGGGTGTGTGAGCGCAGGGTGCGCAGGTGAATGTGGGAACGTGGGCGTGGGGCGCACAGGAGAGCTCTGACGTGCAGGAGAACGTTGGTGCGCAGGCGCATGAATTTGCTGCCTTCTATGAGGGCGAGCAGGTGAAGGGGCGCGCCGAAGCACTTTAGAGTGACGAGCTGTTGGTGAGCGCTGAAGTTCTGTCGGTTGGCGAGCTGCAGAGCGATGGCGAGCAGCTGCCCACTTTGGTAGAGCTACAATAGACTCTACTGGTGACAGGAACAGTAATGGCTGGTCGGCAGGTCTGGAGAGTGGATGGTTGGCGTGCCCTTTGTAAGGGCAACCATTCACCAAAGGGGATCGCGAACGATCTGCAGAGAGGTCCAGGACCGAGGTCACAAGACTAGTTGCAGGAGCAGTGACGATCGATGAGTGAAGGTCAGAATGCAGCGGAGGCTCCTCTGCAGGGAACAGCTGCAATGACGATGAATCAAAGAGGCGCCGGGAGACCTCCAAGGCGTGCTTTCCGACGCATGCACCCTCTGGGGGCCGTTGGATCAGCAAGCTGACCATACGCCGCAGCAGTCCTCCGAAGAGGAGTCTCTATAAGTGAGGTAAGAAACACTTGCAGGAGAGAGAGATGTTGAACTTAGTTTCCCCCTTGAAGGATGTTCAAGAACGGGGGAAACTAAGTCGGCAATAACCGCTGTAGAGTCTGGAGTGGCAGAGGAGTTGGATGATACTGCATGGGACACCTATGACACAATAACGTCGACAAGGGTCAGGGGATCTACTTCTGATGGCGACGATAATTGCTTACTCACTATTACTAAAAAAATCAATAATACTGTAATGCTAAGAAACGACCCACCCACTCCCAACTGTTTGAGTTTGAAAACAAGGGCCTCATGATTAACATGGTCAAAGGCAGCACTAAAATCAAGGCCAATCATACGAACTTCCTGACCAAAGTCAAGGAATTCTGTACAACATTGGAGATTGTAAGAAGGGCATCACATGTTCCAAGGCCTTTACGAAACCAAATTGCAAACTAGGGAATAGATGATTACCTTCAGCAAACCTATTAAGACGTTTTGCCGGAAGACGTTCAAAAACTTTAGATAATATGGGAGTTATGGAAATTGGGCAGTAATCAATGGGACTTGAGCTACCACAAACACATTTACATAGAGGAGTAACATTACCAATTCTCCAACAAGTGCTAAAAGCTCCTCTTCTTGCTAACTTGCGCAAAATAACATAACTTTGGAGCCAAGAAATCTGCTGTCTTTATAAAAAACAAAAGAAAAATACCATTTGGGTCTACACCTCCATAAGCATCAAGGTCCATCAACAGAGCTTCAACTTCACAAGTTCAAAAAGCTAAACTAGAGTTGTAGCTTAGCTTCTAATAATAATAATAAATAAATAATAAATAAATAATAATAATAATAAATAATAATAATGATAAATAATAATAATAAATAATTAATCATTAATAATTAATAAATATGTTATTTTCATTATAAAATAAATTTTTGAACGTACTTACCCGGTAGTTATATATATAGCTATACGTCCCTGACATCCGGCAGAAATTTCAAAACTCGCAGCAATCGCAGATTGGGTAGCCAGGTGTACCACCTGCGCGCCCTTAGCGAGGTACCTGGAACTATTCCATGATTCCTCAGTTCTTCCATGCCTCTAGTCTCTAGAGGGGAGGAGGGTGGGAATTTAATTACTGTATATATAACTACCAGGTAAGTACGTTAAAAAATTTATTATATAACGAAAATAACATTTTTAAACATAAGACTTACCCGGTAGTTATATATACGTATAGCTGATTAACACCTTTGGTGGAAGGTTAGAGACAGTCAGAGTTAATGAACAAGCTTAAGGGTTCATAACTAATAAGGAAGCTGACTTCAATGAATTCATTCATTAAGTCCACTTTCCTTATGAGATCCAGCGATCCACCCAGGGGGCTGAAGACCTCTAGGAGCTGTCAAACCGGTCTAAAAACCTCTATTTGACAGGACCTCCTCCAATACCCTTGTTCCGGGGTGCTCTCAAGGAATAAAATGACCACCTAACTAAAGTCAATGATTGTGGAAGACTGTCGCAGTCTCCATGAACAACCATAAAAATACAAAAGTTCCAAAAGAAAAGGGTATTAGGATTATGGGGATGTAGTGGTGGATCCTTCCCCCACTACTGCACTCGTTGCTACGAATGGTCCCAGAGTGAAGCAGTCCTCATAAAGAGTCTGGACACGTATTTAAATAATGTGAAGCTAACACAGATTTACTCCTCCAAAAGGTTGTGTCCATAATACTCTGCAACAATCTATACTGCCTGAAAGCCACCAAAGTTGCTAAAGTTCTAACCTCATGCGTCTGACTTAAAAACTCTTGCGGTCTGCCTTACTGCAATGTGCATGAGTTTCTCTTATTAAGAGCCTGATGAAGAATGAAAGTGCATTCTTCGACCTCTGTAACAAGGGCTTCTAGACCGAGCACCAAAGAGCTTCTGTCTTGCCTCCCAACTTTTCCGTTCAGTCCAGGAAGAACTTCAGGGCTCTTACTGGACACAGGACCCTTCTCCAACACCTCGCCAACCACATCTGAAAGTTTTGGAAACTCAAAAGCCATGGGCCAAGGTTGAGAAGAGCGTTCATTCTTGGTGAGAAAGCCTAACTGCAATGAGCCGATAGCTTTGTATCTCGAGAAAACCAACGTTTTCACTAAAAGCATGAATCCCACCGACTCTTTTAGTTGTCGCCAGACTGACCAAAAATAGTCTTTTCATCGTGAGGTCCTTAAATGAAGCTGAATGCAAGGGCTCAACCTGTAACTCTTAATGAACTTCAGGACTAAATCCAGATTCCAAGCTGGTGAATCCTGGAACTATTGCTTTGATGTTTCAAACGATTTGAGAAGTTCCTGTAGGTCTTTAACATTAGAAAGGTCCAAGTGTTGGCCTGAAAACGACTGCTAACATACTCTTGTATCCCTTGATGGTAGAGGATGGAAAAATTACGTTTCCTTCGAAGATATAACAGGAAGTCAGCAATCTGAGTTATAGAGGTACTGGATGAGGAAACAGAGTTGACTCTGCAACACTCTCTAAAATCTTCCCACTTGGATTGGTAAACCTAGACGGTACACGTCCTTCTTGCTCTTGCAATAGCCCTAGCTGCTTCCTTCGAAAAACCTCTAGCGCTAGTGAGTTTTCTGATAATCTGAAGACAGATGAAGAGCTTGGAGATTGTTGATGGTATCTTTCCAAGTGGGGTTGTTTGAGTAGAACTACTCTCAATGAGAAGCTTCTGGGAGTGTTTACCATCCATTCCAGAACCTCTGTGAACCACTCTCTTGAGGGCCAAAAGTGGGCCACTAGAGTCAATCTGGTCCCTTCGTGTGACCCAAATTTTTTGCATCACTTTGAAATGAATTTTGAACGGTGGAAAGCCTACAGGTCCATGTCACGAGCTGTTTTGACGCTCGACCTCGCGTCCCGCTTGACGCTCGACCTCGCGTCCCGCTTGACGCTCGACCTCGCGTCCCGCTTGACGCTCGACCTCGCGTCCCGCTTGACGCTCGACCTCGCGTCCCGCTTGACGCTCGACCTCGCGTCCCGCTTGACGCTCGACCTCGCGTCCCGCTTGACGCTCGACCTCGCGTCCCGCTTGACGCTCGACCTCGCGTCCCGCTTGACGCTCGACGTCGCGTCCCGCTTGACGCTCGACCTCGCGTCCCGCTTGACGCTCGACCTCGCGTCCCGCTTGACGCTCGACGTCGCGTCCCGCTTGACGCTCGACGTCGCGTCCCGCTTGACGCTCGACGTCGCGTCCCGCTTGACGCTCGACGTCGCGTCCCGCTTGACGCTCGACGTCGCGTCCCGCTTGACGCTCGACGTCGCGTCCCGCTTGACGCTCGACGTCGCGTCCCGCTTGACGCTCGACGTCGCGTCCCGCTTGACGCTCGACGTCGCGTCCCGCTTGACGCTCGACGTCGCGTCCCGCTTGACGCTCGACGTCGCGTCCCGCAGGACGCTCGACGTCGCGTCTTGCAGGACGCTCGACGTCGCGTCCCGCTGGACGCTCGACGTCGCGTCTAAGCTGGACGGTCGACGTCACGTCTAAGCTGGAAGCTCGACGTCACGTCCTGCTGGACGCTCGACATCACGTCTGGCCGCTTAATTCCTTTTGGTTAAAGCGGCTGAAACACGCCATTTAACGATGGAGTTGTAAAGACGTTCGTCGTCAAGAACCTCTCGACTAAAAGCCTTACGACGCTTGGCGTCCAGGTGTGAAGCTTCCTGACGCTTAGGGTCAAGGCCTGCTACTCTCTTGGTGTCCGCAGACTGATAAACTTGCATGAGCGAAGTGTGTTTCTGTTGTATATCTTGCAGCATATTAAAATTAGGGTCCACTTCTTGT
Organism: Palaemon carinicauda; assembly: GCF_036898095.1. Taxonomy (NCBI): domain Eukaryota; kingdom Metazoa; phylum Arthropoda; class Malacostraca; order Decapoda; family Palaemonidae; genus Palaemon; species Palaemon carinicauda. Next base: position 136,756,686 of record NC_090735.1, on the reverse strand, counting down.
GGTATAGGAGACGTCACGTCTACCACAAACTCGCTTTCTACACCATTTATAGAGCACGCAGAGCGTCCAGAGGACGATAACCAGACTGATGGTGGAGGAGGACCATGAACCATGGTCATGCCAGGCTCAGACAACTGTCCTGCAACTGAGACTATCAGTGTCCACATCCTTCAAGGCAGAAACTTCTTCCCCAAGGCTCCCAGAGTCCAGTCAAAGAAAAAGAATACTTCGAAAGCTTTGAAGACGCCTTTGAGAGGATGATCAAGCTCTGATGTTGACCAGAGAATTTGGTCCTTCTTAAGGCCATCCGACACAGAGCATCTACTAGACTTGTAAAATCTCCTAGGGCAGAGGTAGGAACTCCCAAGCTGAGAAATTCTCCCGTCTCATACCAAACACTAGATCTGGAGGCCAATTCAGCCGAGGGAAAAAAGGGGAAAACAGTATTACCCTGGATATTCTTGGATTGTATCCAGTCTCCCATCATCCTCAAAGCTCTATTTAGATGATCGGGACAGACCATCTTTGTAAACAGAGACTCCTTCGACACCTTTCCTCGCATAAACTTTGAAGGCGGGGAACGAGGAGCAGCAGGCACAAAATAATCTGGAAACTCTTCAGAAAAAACTCTCATGAGTTTCTATAAGTCAACCGAAGGATGAAAGATCTTAGGATCTTCTCCTACGAGAATTCCTCTAAAAGATAAATAAGGGAAAGGAGATTGTCGATCCCTTCTTCCTACAAGACCCTAACCGAGGTAGTGACGTCTTGTTTCCTAGGAGTTAACTCCTTAAGGTCCTGTAATTCTGGCCTCAATGGGTCCAAGATCATTACTTACTTTTACTTACTTTTAGGGGTTTATTTCTCGCCCTCGATCAGACACCAAGAGTCAAAACAGGCGGGCCTTGGTGTGTGAAAATAATTCTTCCCTTAAATATTTTTCCCTGTATCTTTTCAGTTATAGCGCCTGGCGTAACTATGTTCCAACTCTAGACGCTCGCGGTCATTACGATCGGAGCCAAGACGTTCGCGATCTCGATGTTCGGCTCGACTGGTGTAATCACGACTTCCGAGTGCTGATGCTCGACGTCACGTCTAACTGCTCGACGTTCGGCGTCACGTTTAACTGCTTGATGCTCGGCGTCAAGCTTGACACCAGACGTCAAGTCCAACTGCTGGACGCTTGACGCCATGCAACTGCTTGACGCTCGGTGTCACGTCTCACTGCTTGACACTCGACGTCAAGTCTAACTGCTGGACGCTAGACGCCATGCAACTGCTTGACGCTCAGCGCCACGTGACTCTTGGAACAATGATGTTCGCGGTTTAGACATTCGCGACTAAACTCTCGCAATTTAGACGCTCGGAACTATGCTTGACACTTGGCGTCACATCCAACTGCTTGATGCTCGACGTCACGTAACTGCTTGGCGCTCGACGTCATGACTAATTGCTTGGCGCTCGACGTCATGTCTAACTGCTTGACACTCGACGTCAAGTCCAACTCCTGGACGCTTGACGCCATGCAACTGCTTGCCGCTCGGTGCTACGTGACTCTCGGAACAAGGACGCTCACGATTCAGACACTCGGTACTATGACGTTCGCGTCTAGAAAATTCGCTCATCCAACAACAGAGACAAAGAAGTTGCACTCAGTTTAAAACATCGTGTCAAACTCTTACAGCATCGTTAGTAGTGCTGGACGCTCAACGTCCTTCGCTCGACGTCCTGCTAGAAGCTCGATGACGTCACGCTTGCCGTCCAATGCTCTGACGCTCAGTGTTGCGTGTCATGACTTCCAGCTACTCGACGCTTGGGGTGATGTAGTCTATTCCTTAACGCTTGGTGTCCTTCTTGACGCTAGCTTATTTGTCTACAAGGAAGTTAACGTAAGAATTTTACCTCGCCTTTCCTACGGCGAGGGCGAGCGTCCTGGGAAGCGACAACAGGAACGCTCGAGGGGACGTCTGCTCGAGCGCTAACGCCTCTTGTTTCCTTTCGCTGATCGACATTCCTTCTCCCAGGGGTTGGGGAGCTTGGAAGAGTTCTAAGGCTAGGATAACAACAGGTTCGAGCAGACGCACCCTCCACTGACTGATTAAATTCACTGCACTAATTTAGCACTGAAAATTGCACCTTTTATACTCTTTCACATAAGACCATAAATAGACCTGCCCGCTGCGAGAGATATTACTCATCCGCCAAGGGCTTGAATGAGAATTCAATAGGTTATTTGATTAATATTAGAAATCCCAATATCGAAAACAAAAATAAATAACGATACAAAGTAATTTGTGAGACTGTATCGACTGTCTGAGAACTACGTAGCGTAACTTTAATTGTACGCTAGTTTTATTTAAACTCTGAAAATAGATCGATGATTATCTAAATAAAGTATACTAATAGGATAAATATATTCTTAAAAATAACATATTCCTTTTATATTATAAGAGCTTAAAAAACTTTTGGTTTGTAAGTAGAATTTTTACTTTTCATAAATAACGATACAAAGTAATTTGTGAGACTGTATCGATTGACTGAGAACAATGTAGCGTAACTTTAACTGTACGCTAGTTTTATTTAAACTCTGAAAATAGATTGATGATTATCTAAATAAAGTAAACTAATAGGACAAATATATTCTTAAAAATCATATATTCCTTTTATAATATAAAAACTTAGATACTTTTGGTTTGTAAGTAGAATTTTACTCTCCATTCTCTGCATAGAAAAAGAAATGAACATGCAAGTCATATTACGTAGTACAGTAACTACGTAGTTTACGTCATATGATTGTGACGACATAGTGTTGGCGGAGTGTTTACCTACCGCCATCATGTTTTTAAGAGTAGGTTCGTTATTTTTACAGTAGGCGGAAAAAACTCCTAAACCTACCCCTTTCAAGTTATGAACATATCGATCATAACCCAACCACTACTCTCAGTCGAAATAAAACCAAACTAGCGAAAGCCAACAGTAAATTGTACATCACCAAGATGACTGCAATTATACAGGTTACAGCGAGTCAAAAATCCAACGATGTTGCCAGCGTGAGCGGCAGGGAAGATCTGAGGAATCATGGAATGGTTCCAGGTACCTCACTAGGGGCGGGCAGGTGGTACACCTGGCTACCCAATCTGCGATTGTCGTGAGTTTTGAAATTTCTGCCGGACGTCAGGGACGTATAGCTATATATATAACTACCGGCTAAGTCAGATGTTTAAAAACATAAGTTAAAAGAAAGATTAATGGCAGTCCAAAATAGGAGGAGGAAAAGTGACAACAACCTCTTACAGGTGTGCGAGTGAGGAGGGTAGCTAGCTACCTTCATACCCCCAGTTAACTAACGGGATGGGTAGTTAACCCTCGCTAAATCTTAATGGCTCGTGTAATACCTCTAATAAATAGCGTAGGTTTGTATTCCAGATACGAAACAAAGATTAAAGCAGCCATACCAAGACGCAAAGAGCATGTCGCTGCTGATAGGCGGCTGAAGTCAAAGGAGCTTCTCAATGGACTGTTGTGAGGGAGGGAGGGGGGGGGGGGGGGGGCTTAACTACCACCCAACTATAATCACCACCACCTCATTATAAATTTCAGCAGCAAAGTTTCAATTCACTGAAATTATACTCCTATTAAAGAAAAATGGTTTGTACAGTATTCATGTAGGAACAAAATCCCTTTAAATTTTTTCCTTGAAAGTTAGCATTAGCCTACCATTATGCATTCATAGCAGCTCCTGGGTAAAGCAACAAAGTGAAGTCAAGAAAATATGCAATTATGAGAGTCTTCATATGCAGCCAATGCCAACCTGATTTTAATTTCTATGGGGTTTCAGGAAATTAAAATTATAATGCAGCCTTCTTGCTACCCCGCTTGGTGTGAAAATAACTAGAATGCATAGATGTGTTAAGGATTGTAGTCTATTGCAGTGCAATGCTAATGCAAAAATTAATGAAAAAACAAAATACGACAAATTCAGAGATAATTTGTATTTTGTAATGGTTTCATAACCAATTACGAACAGGTTCAGTCAAAAACCAAGTTTTACTAGGATTTTAGGGGAGTAATAAAGTTTACCTTAACGTCCACTGGTATCCATGTTTGACTGACTACTTTGAATAATGAAGGAAAATGACAAATTCGTAGAGATTTTGTATTTTTCTTAACTATACAAACCTTAGCTATTTAATAGGGGTATTACTTTCGGCGTAGCTGAAATGACGAGCCATTAATTTTTAACGAGGATTTACTACCCACACCGCTAGTTAGCGGGGGTAGGGGAGGGTAGCTTGCTACCCCTCCCCCCTCTCACACACCTGTGCTTGAGATCACTTTGCTTGGAGGTAGGACTTCAAGGGGGATAGGGCTGGCGGGCAAGTTTGGTTAAATAGCTAAGGTTTGTATAATTAGGAAAAATACAAATTATCTACGAATTTGTCATTTGTTCCGTAACTGGAATACAAACCACGCTATTTAATAGGGGTGACTCACCAACTAGGAAGGGTGGACGTCCCAGCCAGTCTGGCTTTTGGCTTTGCCCGGGGGCTCGTTATTTGAGTGTAAGCACCCAAGAAATAAGGAGTCCCTGCACCTAGCTAGAACCTTGCTACGCAAGGACTGCGACCTACACAAGCTGTGTGTGAAGGTATGAAGAAGTGCGACTCGTTCTAGGAAGTTGTTCTGAAGTTCTTTACATGGAAACTTGTAGACTAGGACTTTCCCAATACCACCTCGTCAGGGTAAGGGGACGTAACAGTATTAATCTTAATGCTAGGAACACAAGGGAGCATGGTTTACCTGCAGTGGTTTGAGGTCAGCTATGCAGAGAACCCAGGATGCTGCTTTCCCCAAGAGAGGTTATGATGAAGAAAAGAATAAGGGCCAGTCAAACCTTTTCATTCATACAGACTAAAACTGGGTAACAATGCCCTCAACCTTCTGCTACTTGTCCAATAAGGAGCTTGAGGTTTTAAACCAGCTGTTGTGCAGCCACCACAGGGCCGATAGCGAACGTATCGAGTCTCCTGTGGGTCACGTCTTGCAGGTAGTGGGATGTGAATGTTGTTTGACGTTTCCACACCCCAGCTTGAAGAACCTGCGTCACTGAAAAATTTCTTTTGAAGGCCAGGGATGTAGCTATGCCCCTGACATCGTGTGCTCTAGGGCGACGTGACGGAGGAGGGTCTGGATTCAAGGCTAGGTCAATGACCCTACGAATCCATGCAGAGATGGTGTTCTTGGTGACCCTCCTCTTAGTCCTTCCTGTGCTGACGAATAGTGCTGGCACAAGAGAACGGGCTAAAGCTGTTTTTTTGAGGTACAGCCTCAAGCTCCTTACTGGGCATAGTAAGAGATGGTCTGGGTCATCTGTTACAGTACGGAGACTAGAAATCCGGAAGGAGTCGAATTGAGGATCAGCCACTCCAGGATTCTGAGTCTTAGCAATAAACTCAGGGATGAAGCTGAACGTTACCTCCCCCCATCCCCTTGAATGGGCGATGTCATACGAGAGACCAGGAAGTTCGCTGACTCGTTTGGCCGAGGCCAAAGCTAGCAGGAATACCGTCTTCCAGGTTAGGTGGCGATCTGATGGCTGGCGTAATGGTTCATAGGGAGGTCTCTTAAGAGACCCGAGAACTCAAACCACATTCCATGGGGGAGGTCTCACTTTCGACTGAGGGCAGGTAAGTTCATAACTACGTATGAGTAGAGAAAGTTCTAGCGATGAAGAAATGTCCATTCCTTTCAGCCTGAAGGCCAGACTTAAGGCTGAGCGATAGCCTTTCATTGCCGAGACTGAAAGGCGCATTTCTTCCCACAAATACACGAGGAACTCCGCTATTGTTGGAATAGTGGCATCGAGTGGAGAGATACCCCTTCTACGACACCAATCACAAGAGACTTTCCACTTTGCCTGGTAGACTGCTGCCGAAGACTTTCGCAGGTGTCCAGACATCCTGACAGCAACTTATGAAAATCCTCTCTCAGAGAGATGCTAGATAGTCACCAGGCGTGAAGTCGTAGTGAACCTACGGCTTTGTGGAAGATGTTGGCATGTGGTTGTTTGAGTAGATTGTGTCGTGGAGGGAGTTCTCTTGGTAGCTCCGTTAGGGGTTGCAGTAGGTCCGGGAACCATTCTGCGTGATGCCATAGCGGAGCTATGAGAGTCATTGAAAGATTGACCGATGTTCTGGTCTTGAGTACCCTCCTCATCAGACAGAATGGGGGAAAGGCGTAAACATCGATGTTGTCCAACCGTTGTTGGAAAGCATCTTGCCAGAGAGCCTTGGGGTCTGGGACTGGAGAACAATACAGCGGGAGCCTGAAGTTCAGGGCCGTTGCGAAAAGATCCACAGTCAGAGAACCCCACAAAGTCAGGACTTTGTTGGCTACTAGATGATCCAAAGACCACTCGGTACTCACTATCTGAGATGCTCTGCTCAGATTGTTGGCGAGCACATTCCTTTTGCCCGGAATGAAGCGTGCCGATAGTGATATCGAGTGGACTTCGGCCCATCTCAGTATCTCTACTGCTTGATGGGATAGTTGCTGCGAAAAAGTACCTCCTTGTTTGTTGATGTAGGCCACTACTGTGGTGTTGTCGCTCATCACCACCACAGTGTGACTTGCCAGGTATTGTTGGAACTGTTGAAGGGCCAGAAAGACGGCCTTCATCTCTAGGACATTTATATGGAGATACTTTTTTCTGACTCTGACCAGAGGGCTGAGGTCGTGTGGTGCAGCACGTAGGCCCCCCACCCTTTTTTTGAAGCGTCCGAAAACAGCATCAAATCCGGGGGAGGACGAGAAGATCCACTCCTTTTCGTAGGTTCTCATCGGCCACCCACCACTGGAGATCCATCAGTTCCGCAGGTCCCATGGGAATCTGGATGTCCGGGGAATCGTACGCTTGATTCCACCGGGACTTGAGTCGCCACTGGAGGGATTTCATCCTGAGGCGACCTTTGGGAACTAGACGAGCCAGCGATGAAAGGTGACCGAGGAGACGTAACCACGATTGGGCTGGAAGTTCTTCTCGTAAGAGAAAAGGCCTTGCGACCTTCCTCAGCATGGCTATCCTGTCGTCTGATGGGAAGGCTTTGTGGAGATTGGTGTCTATAATCATGCCTAGGTATACCAGTCTTTAAGTGGGAAGCAGTGAGAACTTCGAGATTTACCATGATGCCCAGAACTTGGCAAAGTCTCAGAAGTTTGTCTCGGTGTTGAAGAAGGGATGACACCGAGTCTGTTAGGATTAACCAGTCATCCAGATAACGGAGGAGATGGATGCCAATCCTGTGTGCCCAAGATGATACTAGGGTGAACACTCTAGTGAAGACTTGTGGTGCTGTGGAGAGACCGAAGCACAGTACCTTGAATCGGTACTTCCTGTTGTCTAGGCTGAATCTTAAGTACTTCCTTGAAGATGAATGGACTGAGAGCTGGAAGTACGCGTCCTTTAGGTCCAGTGTGCACATGAAGTCTCGCGGTCTTACTGCTAGTCTGACCGTGTCCGCCGTCTCCATGGCTTTGCCCGGGGGCTCGTTATTTGAGTGTGTAAGCACCCAAGAAATAAGAGCTGAGAGGTCGATGACTGGTCTCCAGCCTCCAGACGCCTTCTTTACAAAAAAAGAGTCGACTGAAGAAGCCTGGAGATTCGTCGAGGACCTCTTAGAGAGCGCCCTTCTTCAACAGGGTCTCGACTTCTGCCCAAAGGGCTTTGCCCCCTTGCCGATCCCATGGCAAGGGAGTTCAATGACACTGGATTCGTCATCAGGGGAGGTAGAGATGTTATGAACGGGACGCGATATCGTAGACTGATCACGGAGATTGTCCAGGAATCGGCCCAGAGTTGCTTCCACCTGTTTGAGCAACTTTGTAGGCATCCCCCCAACTGGTGGACATGCAGGGGGACTGCCTATACTAGCGTTTGCAGCCTCGGCTGCTCCCTCTAGGATTCTTGCCTCCCCTGGAGAACTTTTTGCCTTTCCTTTCTTTGACAGGAATGGGCTTAGACACCACGGTCTTCGCTGCTGTCGTCGTCTTAGCGGTCTTGACGCGTCTGGAACTCCTCTTTTTCTCTTCAAAGGGGTAGAAGCAGCCATGGATCTGTGCCCTAATTCAGAGAAGACAGGCTTGAACGCCTGCGTTACAGCTCTGATCAGCGCACCGAACCAGGGCTGTTGGCTGACAAACGCGCTGTCAGACATACCCCTTGAAGGGACAGGAATTGAAGGATCCCTGGGAGTTCTCATCATTGGTGTGTTTGCCTGAAAAAGCTTTGGGATCCTGGACCCCTCTAGATGTTTCCCTTCTCCCACAATGCGCGCTGGTATGCGCTTGCGGGGGAGGGGAATGAGGCAATGGCAACCTTGCCGTGCGTAGTTCAGCAGTCTCGAGCGAGGGAGAGTAATGGTGCTCGCGTGAGGGAGAATACTGGGAATCGCACACGGGAGACTGCGGGGGTGGGCGGGAGACTGCGGGGGTGGGCGGGAGACTGCGGGGGTGGGCGGGAGACTGCGGGGGTGGGCGGGAGACTGCGGGGGTGGGCGGGAGACTGCGGGGGTGGGCGGGAGACTGCGGGGGTGGGCGGGAGACTGCGGGGGTGGGCAGAACACTGATGGCACACAAGAGCGCGTGCGGGAGACTGTGGGCGCACAGGAGCGCGTGCGGGAGACTGTGGGTGCACAGGAGTGCGTGCCGGAGACTGTGGGCGCACAGGAGTGCATGCGGGAGACTGTGGGCGCGCACGCGGGAGAGTATTCACGCGGACGCACAGGATTAAGGCGTTGAGTGCGCGGGTGCACGGGCGAGAGTTCGCGCGTGCCCGTAGCAGTCGTAGGGGGCCCGCGCGTGCAGGAGAAAGACCCCTAGCGCGCGGGCGGCGCGCAGTTGAAGCCTGTGTTGCTCATGGGCGCGCAACAGAATGTGTGCGCGAATCCGTAGGAAAGGATAGGCGAGTGCGCGTGGGGTACGCGCTCGTATCCTCGCGGATGCATGCGGGCGATGGCGAGCGCTGGCGCGATGGCAAGAGCTGGCGCGAAGGCGAGTGCTGGCGCGAAGGCGAGTGCTGGCGCGATGGCGAGCGCTGGAGCGATGGCAAGAGCTGGAGCGAAGGCGAGTGCTGGCGCGAGGGCGAGCGCTGGGGCGTGGGAGAAGTCAGTCTAGTTGACTTCCCAGTAGCGCCCAGATCAGTCGATCGTTGGTGCGCTGGAGAGTTAACTGCTGGGCGTGAGCGCTGGCGCGCGGGAGAGCTCTGGCGCGTAGGAGAGCGCTGGCACGTAGGAGAGCGCTGGCGCGTAGGAGGTTGACGGCGCACAGGTGAGAATTGGCGCGCAGCTGGGCATGTGCGCGTAGGCTTAGGTTCAGGCAAGGCCTGGCGTGCAGGAGAACGTGGGCGCGTGAGTGCGTGCATAGAGCGTAGTGGAGCTGTGCGTGTTGGAGCATACGCCCTTGATGCCCTGTGTTAGGGTTTGTTGATGGGGCCTGACGAGCTACTAGAGCGCGTTTAGTCAGGTTTCGTTGGCGCATAGCGCATATCTGGGTGGCGGGCCTTAGCGTGCTCAGATGAAACCTTGCTAGGTTTATACAGGAAGGGTGACGGCAGGTCGGCAGGTCTGTCGGGTGGAAGGTCGACGTGTCCTTTAAAAGGACGACCTTCCACCGAAGGAGATCACGAACGATCAGCAAACAGGTCCAGAACCAATACAGGAACAGTGATCGGTGATTGTTATCGAGGCTCCTCTGCGGGGGACTGCATCGAAGATGTTGAACCGAAGAGGCGCCAGAAGGAAGGCCTCTCTGGCGAAGAGGAAGGTGAGCCTTGCGACGAATGCGCCCTCTGGGAGCCGTACTTCTGCAGTCCTCCGAAGAGGAGTCTCTGTAAGTGAACTCCCCCGAGGGAAAGAAACACTAGCAGGAGAGACTGTTGGACTTAGTTTCTTCCTCGTTGTTTGAACAGGAACGGGAGAAACTAAGCCGGCAGAATACTAATTATGTAATTCATCTAAGAATGATCACAAATAGTAAGAACCACTGACCCCCGAAGAGAAGTGTTCTCCACAAAGAAGCTGAAAAGTTAAAAAAAAAAAAAAAAAAAAAATCAATTAGATTTCATTAAAACTAATTGAGACAAGTAAACGGAATAGCAACCCAACTCGCAACGGGAGAGGAGCTTCCGTAATAGCACGTAGGAGTACTGTAGTAGTAAGGGGTGAACGACCTCGAGTAGAGAGAGAGACCGTAGACAATAAAACTCCCACATTCCCTTCGCTGAGAATCCAAGTTCCCCGTAGGAAAGGAGGAACAGCGAAGATAATACATGAATGAAGAAAGTCCAGCGATGACGATCCCCACGGCGGCCGAGTTAACGGAAAAGCCGAAGGAAAAACCGATGGACCAAGAGGGAGAGGCCATACCCCAAAACGGAACCGAGGTGGCCTAGCACTAAGCCGGTGACGTTGTCGTACACTACACACACAGCACAAACACTGAAACGAAAACTTACTACATTTCTATACACAAATATATACATAAACATAAAGAATGTTTATATATATATCACAAGTATAAGAAAAAGTAAAAAAAAGACAAAAAGCATTAATGGCTGTCAAAGAGGCGACGGTGAAAGCGGACACGTCCGATCACCACCCGAGCCAAAGTAAAAGTGAGCTTACCACACAGGTGTGTGAGGGGGGAGGGTAGCTAACTACCCTCCCTACCCCCCGCTAACTAACGGTGGGGTAGTAAACCCTCGTTTAAATTTCAATGGCTCGTTCTTTCAGCTACGCCGAAAGTAATACCCACTTTAAATAGCGTGGTTTGTATTCCAGTTACGGAACAAATCATCACTTATAGAATTTTTCACGGGAAGTTCAACAGAATGAAATAATGAATTCACTAAATTTGTAAATGCTTCCTAAGAACCTAGCGGAGGGGGGGGGGTAGGGGGGCAATGCCCCCTGCGACCCACCAAACACTGTCGCTATCATACAAACACCACAAACCCTCCTAACCTAACCTAGTAGTTCCCAGGTCACAACCCCTAGCCGGGGAAAGCCCCCTAACCCCCTTCGTAAGTCTCTATCCTACACACAAAAGCTATGGGCAGCAATCTAAATTACATCCTTAAATGATAAAATAACATCATATTAAGGTATATCGGATAATAGTAAAGAACATCTTCCCCGTAAGGGTTGACGATTTGGCTAGTAATAAGAAAGATATCGCCTGTCCAAACAAACTACATTCTAAAAAAAAAAGAAAAAAAAAAAAGGAAAAAAATCATAATACTTAATTGCTTCAATGAAAACCAGAAATTCACGTCACAAACCCAGTTCAGGCTTTTTTTTTCTCGTCATTGGCACAGCTTTCGAAAGGATTCCTTGCTACTGGCAAATTCCAATTGACGTAATGACGGACCCCAAAGGACGTAATAATACCGTTGTCCACATCTTTATAATATACCAACATTTTTTTTTACCAGTATCCACTTTCCATATAATACTATGATGATTATTTTGTGTGATTAATAAGTTTATTTTTTTTTCAGAACAGACTGTATTGAATAAAAAGTGAATAGAAGTCAAGTTTTTTTTTTTTTCTGAAGAGTTTCAAGATACCATTTCATTAAGAGGATCAATTTCATTGTTGCCAGTCCTACGAATTTCCACAAATTATTATTATTATTATTATTATTATTTGCTAAGCTACAATATTAGTTGGAAAAGAATGATGCTATAAGCTCAAGGGCTCCATCAGGAAAAAATAGCCCAGTGAGAAAAGGGAACACGAAAATAAATAAACAGCCAACGAGAACATCTGATGAGATTCAAGAATATTTTAGTTGGCAACACTGTGCCGGTATTATTGTTGTGTCGTGAATTAAAATGCCCCCCCCCCCTCCTCCCAATAATGTCGGGCACATATAGGAACAGATTAAGAATATGTATAACCTACTAAATGTTAAGTACTCACTAAACGTTGACAATATAAAGATAGTTATCACAAGTAGCTTTGGAAGATTTGCCCCCCTCCCCCTTCAAATCAATAGAATTCCTTGTTGGTATTAAGATAAGACATACCAGATAAGAGAAATTCTCTATTTGATTTGACACAGTGCGTTATTATTGCCAAAGAATCGGACAGACTTTGGTTTGAACAGGTTGGCATAAATCTTGTTCCATAGCTTTTATGTGACTGATCTATTTTAACGTTGTCATTGGTCTTAAAATAATTTATATTCTTATCTATTCATTTTATATATAAACTGGCATTAATAGACTTGAATAGAAGGCTAAGGCCTTTGTCCTGCAGTGGACAAGCTACGGCTGATGATGATGATGATGCGATATATATATATATATATATATATATATATATATATATATATATATATATATATATATATATATATATATGCGTGTGTGTGTGTGTGTATACGTTTATATACTTATATAGCCTATATATAT
>NC_090735.1:136726713-136739213 GCF_036898095.1 Palaemon carinicauda | reverse complement strand
GGGAATTGGGAAAAAAATGAGATTTTAAGTCGTTACGTTTCTAATGGCTCTCAATTATGCTCATCGTTGTGACCCATTTTCAGAAGGTAAAATGACAATTCACCCCAACGGGGAATAATGAAATGAAGGACAAGAAAAGACGGATCCATTATGACTTTTATTGTTGAGTATTGTATATCCTGTGATTACAAGAATTGCGTAGTAAAGGAAAAATGACATTGATAAACCTGGAATTAATTTTTTAAAAACTAATTCACTGTTCATATATCGACAATTTTAGCGCTGACTTATAAGAATTTAAAGTGTTTTTTTTTTTTTATTTGCTGCCAAAGGAGATTGTGGTCTGCAAGAATGAAGGCCTTTTAAGTGTGGAAATCTAGATAAAATTACATCTAATGGCTTTAGAAACTATATAACTTACCATGACCTAACATGCAAATTATACTTTTGTGACCTTTCGTCTTACAACGAATCCAATCCATTCCCTATTTAGTTTTTATGGATGCTGATTGCTTGTTATTTTAACATCCTTCTTAAAATCAAATATTTGTTATTTGTAAAACATGTCTCCTACAGTTTTCAAACCGGTTATAATTCGAATCTGTGATGGGTTAACTTTGTTTAAATATACTCGCATGAATTCTAAGGAAAATCAAGGTCAAATATTTTAGGCAATCAAACGTTCTTTTGTACCAAACATTGTCTGATTATTAACTGCAAAAAAAAAAAAAAAAAAAAAAAAAGAAAAAAAAAAAAAAAAAAACAGGAGTATGGTGAAAGGAAGACTATATTGACATACGTTACTAGGGTACTTACACTGCATAGGTCACAATTACTATTTCATTCATACTTAGCAGACCATCCTAATCAATGTTGTCTCATTAACCATTGAAATGTATCTCAAATCAACACTGGATGGATTAATTGAAAAAAAAAATCCACTTACCTCATTCATTACACATTGTTTTTATGTATTTTTATCAATGCCAAGGGAAATTTCGAAATCAAAGAGAAGACTTAATAATTTAGACCAATACTCTGGCAACAAGTATATTGTATTAACCCTCCGTAAGACAATTAAACTACAGTGACATCTGTGATACTAATAATAATAATATTTCTATTACAAACAACAGCCGCTTAAAACCTTACTTGAAGATTCAGTGTCTGTGTTTAGGCCATAAGTAAACTCGCTACATGAACTACGTAATCTGAATGAATATGATGAGAGGAAATGGTAGACGTAACTTATGATCCTATTTACAAAGTCATCAACAGAATACCTGAATTTTCTATATACAAGATACTGTGAGGTATTAAAATAACAAAGTTCATAAAAGTCTGGGAAATTAATTCATATTGAGGAAATAGTTATTATTATGGGCAAGTTATTCTAACAAAATTAGCATTAATATATGTAGATTTATCTAAAGTAACTTGGTGTCATATATACAAATCTCTTAAGGATTAATTGAGTATTTTAAATATGTAAATAACAGATTTGCCTCTAATACACACCAGATGTGTGCCTAACGAAAGTAGTCTTGGTTCTTTAGTTCAAATCTGTCTAATTTTGGATCAAAATACCATTTCCATTGTTATGACATCACAAAAATGGGCAGGTTAAGTAAGTGAAAAAAAAATAGGTTGCTGAGAGTTCTGTGTGATGCTGAAATAATAGTTCTTGTTCTTTAGAGTTTACAGATGATGGAGATTATGAAAATGAAGAGCATTAAAAAAAAAAAAAAAAAAAACGATGTTAGATGAACCTAAGAAACGCACTAGATTAAGGGGAAATAATTATAGGAGCGAATTTATGACAGAATGATTTGTATAAAAAACGGTACTTAACTGTTATTGCCCCACCACTAATTTCTGATATAACCCCAATACGGTTTTTTGGGGGTTGGGTTAGGTAGGTTAGGTTGGGTTGGGTTAGGCTAAGTAAATTCAAACCTAACCTAACCCAACACAACCTAACCTAAAAAATAGTATTGGGGTTATATCGGAAACTAGTGGTACGGCAGTCACAGTAAAAAAAACTGCTAAATTATTTTAGTAAAACATTTAGAACTTTAGAGTAAAGAAAAATAATGTCCTTTGAATTAACAACATTGATTGGTTGACGTAAAACATACATCAGTGCTTTTACTGTGGTACAATCTACGACAGCGATCTTTGACATAAAAGAAGTTTCTTTGGTACCCAGTTAGCTTTAAATTAGTTTATCTAGGAGAAGAAATCTTGGCAATGAATATTAGTTTTAATGAGGAAACACATCACAGGATTTCCAATGACCGCCTGAAATACAAAAGGCTTAAAGATAAGGGAAAAACATCATTGACTGTTTCGGTGAAGTTACTTGTTCACTAAACCTATTCTCCGCTACCTTTATAACCAATTTCAAAAAGGTATCTTGAGTGGTTATCAGAATTAATAAAACAAACGCAAAACAACGTATCTTTGTAATGTTATCTATTGTAACGTTGATGAAATCTATGTATATTCGGCGTAATTTACATAAAGATCCCAAGCAAATAGTGATTGCGTATGTTTTTACGCATGTTTGTGCACGTATTAAATTCTTAAAATTTTTTACCAACAACTAAGTACTTAAGTAAATGAGATGCTAAAAAATTAGACTTGCTGTTTTCGTATAAATCCACAAGCTAAAATGAAATGGGGAAAATGTATATTAAATCTTATACACAGAGATGAAATAGAATTTCACCGGGTGGGTTTTCTTAAAGAGATGGGAAATAAACGCCCTGTTCAGCATGAAGGAAAAATAGCGAGGAATTACTTTGGTAATCATAGGTAAACATTACTCCTTCCGTCTCCAAGAACCAGAATAATAATCACCTACATCACGATGAAGTATTATGAAAACAAATGATAAGTAATGCGAGTTACTTACATTAGGTAAAGAAGAACGTCGTAAAGTGCCTTGACATTAAATATCTTTTTCACGTGAGTATTATAAACTAAAAATGGGAGAAGTCAGACTTCTTGCTGTAATGAACTACACACATCTTATATCTATGAATATGGAGGGAACCCTAACATGGTGCATATGTGACGCGCTTACATCGGGTTTGGAAAGAATATGATACATCTATTTAAGTACGATTATATAACACATTTTTTTTTCTCTAAAACACATACATACAGACGTACACTCTTACGCAATGGTTTAAATAAAGAAGAAATTAAAGCTCTTGAGTAAAGATTCAGGTCTCTTTTCAAGGTTGTGAGGATAATTTTAGACTGGTCAAAGATTGTTTTTCATTTATGGCTATATATTTTACCTTTATGAACTATTCACAGTTCTAAAATTACTCTGCCCAGTTTAACTCCTCTAAGGATAAAATCCAACTGGCTTAAATGTTTACAGATTTATCTATTTATCTCTCTATCGACAGAATCTATCTATCTATCTCTTTTTCACTCACTCTCGTACACGCACACATCCGTAAACTACACTGGAGTTTTGATGTATATCTCAGTATTCCACGAAATCCATCTCAGGCAGGTAGAATTCATCGGTGATGTCTGAAACAGTAGGTGGAGAAAAATGCGGTGGGAACGAACGCACCCAAATGGCCGTTGGCGTGTTCTGGCATCCGAGGTAACGATGGTGAAGTTCCTTCCAAGAGAAGGGAGGAGAAACGTCGCAGGGAGCACCGAAGATTGTCCGCTGTAGCTCGCCATTGGAACCATCATAAGAAGTTGGATGCGATTGATGAACTCCACTTAATGAGGCCTGGAAAAGGAGAGATTGGTTATAATCCTTCTCTATTTAACATATTAATAATTAAAAAAAACTATATGACTTGTCTTATTTTTCTATATGTTTAAGGGTAATTGGAAAGATTTTCGGTAAGCCCTAATCAAGCAAGGTTAATTGAAGGCATAAGACTTTATATGGGAAGAATGTTCAGTGGCCACTTTCCTCTTGTTAAGGGTAGCAGTTCTTCTAGGAGGACACTCCAAAATCAAACCATTGTTCTCCAGTCTTGGGTAGAGCCATAGCCTCTGTATCATGATCTTCCACTGCCTTGGGTTAGAGCTCTCTTGCTTGAGGGTACACTCGGGCACGCTGTTCTGTCTTGTTTCTCTTCCTCTTGTTTTAAAGTTTTTATAGTTTATATAGGGGATATTTATTTTAATGTTGCTACTCTTCTTGAAAATTTTATTTTTCCTCACTGGGCTATTTTCCCTGTTGGAGCCCTTTGGCCTATAGCATCCTGCTTTTCCAACTAGGGTTGTAGCTTAGCAAGTATTGATAATTAATAACATTAAAAGTGAAGATTCATGAGAGGATATTGCACGGGGAACTAATTAATTCTGCGATAATATAATAAAATAAACTTGAAGGTAAACTGAAGACTCTGCGTGATGCTCTTGGAGATTTTGAGAAGATTGTTATACATGATAACGTCAAGTGCTAAAGGTGTTGAGGAAGTTTAGGGAAAGTAACTCAAGTTTTTTTTCCGTGGATGGAAGGGGAAAACTAACCTGAAAAGAAGCAAGCTCTATAATTTCAAATTTGATAGATAAAAGGAGAGTATGTAAAAGGTAAGAAGGTAAGAAGGCTGGTTAACATGTTAATTGACGATGGAGAGAAGACCCAGAGACTGAGGAAATTTATTAAAGTTTTTAAGGTCAGAAAAGCAAAATGGATCATTAATGAAAACGGATTGATGAAGGTAAAAGGTTTGAACATTGGTACGACGAAAGTTATAAAGGATACTATAGTCAATTCTTTTTAGTGAGGCAGAATTGTACCGACTGGCAGGGGAGCCCTTTTAGCTAGGAAAAGTTTCCTAATAGCTGATTGGTCGGACAAAAATACTTCCGACCAATCAGCTATTAGGAAACTTTTCCGAGCTAAAAGGGCACCCCTGCGAGTCAGTGCAAATCTGCCTCACTAAATATAATTGACTATAGGAATAAATATTATTCGAGAACAGGCGACTAAAGGAATGGGAAAGCAGTGTTAGTGAAAAAGTTTGTGGTTGTTTTTGAGAAATTTAAATAAAAAAAAATGGTGCATTGAGAAATGGGATTCTCTAATACTAATACAAGTGGTACTACCGCCTCAGCAAAAAATATGGAAAGGAAGAGTTTAGAAAACAAAGGTTGAAATGTATTACTTAATTGTTAAGCTATTACTTCATGGAAGTAGATACTGTTTACTCATATAAATACAAAATAATGGATAAAATGTCTAGATTAATTGCATGTGCAATGTATGTGGGATAAAGGCTTATTGTGCAATGGGACGCTTAAATCGAAGAAGGGACAGGTTGTGGTGGCCTTGGGAACGTCGGCTTCTCGCATTCTGCTTTCGACTTGACATATTTCATGGGGAAATCTGCAACCTAGGTATGTCTGGTGGACTCATGTGAACTACCTACTAAATCCTCAGCAGCCACTGCCTGGTCTTCCTTGGTTCTTAATTGGGTAAAAAGGGGACCCTGTCTGCTGATGGAAATCCATCTCTCATCTCTGCCGCTCAAGAGCAACTTTTAAACATTTCAATGTGCCGTGATCAACCAGAAGAACGTAAGTACGTACATACACAATAAATGACAGTTTATGTAAGGGAGGATTAAATGCTACAAGTGTGACGTGTGTGCGGATCTGACAAGTCTTGGACAAATAACTATTTGAAACGTAATGAATACTACATGAATTTACATACCTGAAACCTTTGTCCTGCAGTGGACTAGAAACAACTGCATTGTTGTTATTGCTGTTATTGGATATGAACATATGCGCCCTCTTGCCGACAAATTTGGCGCATTTCAACTACAGAGATTCTTGTTGCATTTAGGAAAATTTTAAACGCGTTCTCATTTGCTAATTGCAATGTTATAAGTCTACCTTTTAGCGCTAGTCCACTTTCCTAAGATGGACTTCATAAAGTTGAGAGTAATGAGTCGGGAATCATTTGAAAAAAATCGACAGATATAATTTGTCGGAAATATGCTTCACGGCAGGATATTACTTTTACTTTTAAGGGTTTATTTCTCGCCCTCCACCAAACACTAAAGGTCTGTTCAGGCGGGCCTTGGTGTGTGAAAAAAAAAAATTTCTTTCCAATTAATATTTTGCTCTGTATCATTATCAGTTATTTCGCTAGCATTTGTATTCAGGCTTAATAGTTTTCAGATCACTATTATAACACTTTCTAAAAAGATAATTCTACGACGATTTCGGATCAAGATTTATTACTGTGCAAAACAAAGTAGGGAGGTAGCCTACTGCCTCATTTCATGGTATTGTCTGGTTACTGTAATATTTTCCATCTCTTATATTCTTACATGCCCCATTTTTTTTTTAACTCGTACATTAGTTCTCTAATTTTCATCTCCAAGTATTCCCCAAGAATGAAATACTAACTAAATTAAGAACCGAAAAGAAATATTCTACAAAATATGGCTTACTTTATTTGTAGTGCCAGTTTTTCAAAATAAAAAATGTCTACTTTTAATACGGAAATGAGTATGAAAACCCACACAGACAAAGAATGAAATCATCGAAAATATAAACTACTTAACCTTAAAAGAAAACGACACGAAAGAACAGAGACCACATGGATGATCTTCGTGTCGAAGCCCTGGAAGAAAAAAGCTCTGTAGAAACAGACTTCCAAAGAATAATAATTAGATAAAAGCAAAACGAAAAAATCTCAAGAAAGTGTTGTTCACTTGGGTGTGAGTGGCCAGATTTTTTTTCCTTCCCGGATTAATTAGGAGTCCTTGAGTGCTGGATGAGAGGGCCACTTTGTCGTTTTCTGGGGGGGGGGGGGGGGGGGGGGGGGAGGTGTTAAGGGGCCGGGGGACATCTTGTGGGGAACGGTTTCTGGAGACCTAACACGTGTTACTGCTCAGTTTACGTATACGGGTAACTATTATATTTTTTTTTCAACGTATGGAAAATACGTAATGTGCATGTTATGGGAATAAAATATAATTGTTGCTGTTAAATTCTGTTGTAAAATTTCCTTTCTGTGGAATATCTTCATTATCTACCAGAATGATTAGGGTTAATGTCTTATCTTACCAGAGGCATTGATTATTGAAGTTCTATCAATTTATAAATGGAAATATATAGGATTTCTAATCGGAACGCAGCTAAAAATAAAGTTTAAAGCCCTTCAATGCGTCCTTTAAAAATTTGACGATGTTTTTTTTTTTCCTTGTGTGTGGGGGGGGGGGGGAAAGGGTGGTTGTAGACAATCGTAGCTCAAGGGTATGTCCTCTCAAGTAGAGGACCTCCTCGTCTTTGAAAATTGTTTGAGAGTTTAAAAGAGCAAGCGAGGAACAAGGAATTGCTCTTTGTTTATGTTATCGTTTGGTTTGTTGCGTTTGCATCTCGCTTCGTAAGAGAATGCGGGGATCATGCTTCTTGGACGCAGAAAGACGAAGAAGAGCTGTCTTCACTGGGTACGTTTCTTCTGAAGAACTACAGGTAAAAGATGACATACGTACCGAGAAGAATCTAGGGTTTGGTTTGAGGAAGGATGCGGCATTTTTAATAGAACTCTTATTGGAAGAAGGTATAAACAAGATCGTCCTGAGGGAAATGAACCATGATTTGTAGGAAAGGTTCTTATAGACTATATATTACATCCATGTCAAAGGCTGCTTATCGTCAAGTAGTGAAATGCAGTTCTTCCTGTCTTCACTAGTTAGAAAAAAAAGAACAAAATGACTTGGCAGAGATGGACGGACTGTTTGTCTTACGTATGTATGTTGTAAGAACAACGTCCTACAACGCTTGCAGCAATAATATCATCTTTGTATATATTTTTCTGTACATATTATTTATTCAGTCAGGCCGAGAATAATCTTCCCTTCATTTCTATATGCATTTAATTAATACATGTCAAGCGTGGTCTTTCATATTTATTGTAATGTTAATTGTAGAAAACACAAATTCCCCACATTTTTCACCTGTTCGCGGTAGTTCAGTCACCTTGCTACACTGCCGTCCGCACAGGTCAATGTACTTTGCCCGCCCGGGTCTTACACAAGGTAAGGCAATCTATACAGACAGACAGACAGAAATAAAGCATCACTCTTCTATGGTCTGTCATCTCCAACCCTCACAACGTATTCGACACATACAACCACATACTTTCCCATACAAAATATATTTTCAACAGGTACAAGGTATGCATAGGTAATAAACGTGCAATTAGATTGAGTGAAAATAGAAATAAAAATTATTAAAATTGAGTTGGGGGAATTATAATTATCAAAAGAGGAACAAGAGCATAAGAAGAATAAAAGGAAGTGACAAAAATATAGTGAAAACAAAATAAGAACGAATGAAAAACAAATGAATGATAAATTCAGATGAATTATAAGAATTTCTAAGTGCGAAGAAAGAAATACATAATGAAGAAGTAGGGACAATTAAACAATAGGAAAGCAACTAATGGATGGACAAATAAAAGAACAGAATACTTATGAAAAAGATGAAAGTAAATGTATCTAAAAAAGACATAAATTATCAAAATAAAAGGGAAAAATAAGAAACTACTAAAATGAAAATCGAAAAGCAAATGTAAAGAAATGGGATAGGTAAGAAAAATGGCAAATCAAACCTATTAGGATAAGGAATACAAAATAAGAGAGAGAGAGAGAGAGAGAGAGAGAGAGAGAGAGAGAGAGAGAGAGAGAGAGAGAGAGGAATGTATAATTATTTATTACTATTATTATCATTATTATTATCATTATTACTTGGTAAGCTACAACCCTAGTTGGAAAAGCAGGATGCTATAAGCCCAGAGGCCCCACCGGGGAAAATAGCCCAGTGAAGAAAGGAAACTAAGAAAAATAGATTATTTTAAGAACAGTAACAACATGAAAATAAATATTTCCTAAATAAACTATATAAAAACTTTAACAAAACAAGAGGAAGAGAAATTAGATAGAATAGTGTGCCTGAGTGTACCCTCAAGCAAGAGATGAAAAGACATAAAAAGTAAAATGGCTAACCAATAAGGAATACAAAATCAGAGAGAGAGAGAGAGAGAGAGAGAGAGAGAGAGAGAGAGAGAGAGAGAGAGAGAGAGAGGGAGAGAGAGAGAGAGAGAGAGAGAGTAGATAAAAATATAAACAGATGAAAATTAAAATGGCCAACCATTAAGGAAAACATAATGAGAGAGAGAGAGAGAGAGAGAGAGAGAGAGAGAGAGAGAGAGAGAGAGAGAGAGAGAGAGAGAGAGAGAGAGAGAGAGAGACTAGATAAGAATATAGACAGGAAAATAAATGGCCAACCAATAACGAAAACAAAATCAGAGAGAGAGAGAGAGAGAGAGAGAGAGAGAGAGAGAGGAGAGAGAGAGAGAGAGAGAGAGAGAGAGAGAGAGAGACTAGATAAGAATATAGATATAAGAATCAAATGGCCAACTGATAAGGAAAACAAAATCAGAGAGAGAGAGAGAGAGAGAGAGAGAGAGAGAGAGAGAGAGAGAGAGAGAGAGAGAGAGAGAAATATTAGATAAGAATATAGACATAAAAATCAAATGGCCAACTGATAAGGAAAACAAAATCTCAGAGAGAGAGAGAGAGAGGAGAGAGGAGAGAGAGAGAGAGAGAGAGAGAGAGGGGGGTACAAACTTACCTGGTGAACGTGTTTGGTGCAGGAGTGCGTATGTGCGTAGTGGGCCCCAGTGGCTGGTGAATTCCCTTCCCCAAGAGTAATCCTCAGAACCACCAGCTGCGTAAACCTGAAAAGGGGAAACAGAATAAACAAAAACAGAGGAAATTTGCAACAATAAAAGAGGGTCGAATGGAGGCGAAGGTTTCCGACTGAAGGGGTCCGTGGATTTCGATGTTTTTCTCATTTTTCTTTAATTTTCTTTAAAAATGTGATATCTTGTCGTCTATACCTTTTGGTACCTGAATATTATGTATAAATTATGTATTTATTTCTGATCGTTTTCACTAATAGTATCTTTAGCGATTTCCTTTTGTACTCCAATACAAGGGTACCCGTAAACTCAATTACTCATATCATTCAATTATTATTATTATTATTATTATTATTATTATTATTATTATTATTATTATTATTATTATTATTATTATTACTTGCTAAGCTACAACCCTAGTTGGAAAAGCAGGATGCTATGAGCCCAGGGGCCCCAACAGGGAAAATAGCCCAGTGAGGAAAGAAAACAAGGAAAAATAAAATATTTTAAGAACAGTAACATTAAAATAAATATTTCTTATAGTAATTATGATCTAATCTGAATAGAATTATGAAACAAAAAAGAACCCATGACAGAATAGTCACTACGTATTCATTTTATATATCCATCTACCAAAACTAACAACAACAGTTAACAGAAGGGGGTTAACATGACAGCAAAAATCCCACTAAACTAGGTTTCCGTGCCCATAGGAAATTTCACTTCGCGGATAAAATTATGAAAACTTCAAAATAACAAGAGGAAGAGAAACAAGACACAATAGCTTGCCCAAGTACACCCTCAAGCAAGAGAAAATTAACCCAAGATAGTGGAAGACCATGGCTATGGCACTATCCAAGACCAGGTTTGATTTTGGAGCGTCCTTCTCCTAGAAGAGCTGCTTACCACAGCTATAGAGTCTCTTCTACCCTTATCAAGAGGAAAGTAACCACCGAACAATTAAATTTAGAGTCCTGTACTTCCCAAGAGCGAATAATATTATGATTTTGAATATCATCATATGAATACAGATTCTGCTCATCTTCGATTCATCCACGATAAAGTATAACATTACAAACAAAATTATAACACTATTCCGTTTAAGAAAAATCCTTTGATGGTTAACCAAAATCACTTTGACAGCCAGTTTTACAACTACCAAAACAGTAACTACCAAACAGTGAATTCAAACTACACCTACCAAACAGTAAATTCAAACAACTACCACCAAACAGTGAATTCAAACTACACCTACCAAACAGTAAATTCAAACAACTACCACCAAACAGTGAATTCAAACTACACCTACCAAACAGTAAATTCAAACAACTACCACCAACAGTGAATTCAAACTACACTTACCAAACAGTAAATTCAAACAACTACCACCAAACAGTGAATTCAAACTACACCTACCAAACAGTAAATTCAAACAACTACCACCAAACAGTGAATTCAAACTAAACCTACCAAACAGTAAATTCAAACAACTACCACCAAACAGTGAATTCAAACTACACCTACCAAACAGTAAATTCAAACAACTACCACCAAACAGTGAATTCAAACTACACCTACCAAACAGTAAATTCAAACAACTACCACCAAACAGTGAATTCAAACTACACCTACCAAACAGTAAATTCAAACAACTACCACCAAACAGTGAATTCAAACTACACCTACCAAACAGTAAATCAAACAACTACCACAAACAGTGAATTCAAACTACACCTACCAAACAGTAAATTCAAACAACTACCACAAACAGTGAATTCAAACTACACCTACCAAACAGTAAATTCAAACAACTACCACCAAACAGTGAATTCAGACAACAACTACCAAACAGTAAATCCAAACAACAACTACTAAACAGTAAATTTAAACAATAACTACCAAAAAGTAAAAATAAGAATAAGAATAACCACAAGTCTCCTTTTCATAATACTCCAGACTGGGGGAGAAAGGGCACTGACAAATGGAATTAAGAATCTCTGCATAGAAACGATGTCCCCAAAGCTGTTAAAAGTGATATGGCACTGATGGCTCCGGAGACAAGGAAACAATGATACAGTGTTGATGAATATCTTTTAGCAAAGGGACATTCGTACGAAACACGCAATAATGATGTGAAATCTATCAAAGGAAAACCCCCCAACTCTGATTTCAGCAAGAAGGAATTCTTATGTTCAGAACTGGTTTTAATCTACTAGATTATAATCATATATATATATATATATATATATATATATATATATATATATACATATATATATATATACATATATAAGTGTGATTCTCGACAGTAAGTTTACTTTTGAGAAACACTTTAGGTCTGTCTTGGCTTCAATAAAAAAAAAAAAATAGCTTATCAGGAGTCTTAACATTTCCAATGCTCACTCTATTCTGAAGAAGTGTTTTGATTCTTTCATGCTACCTTGTTTCGAGTACTGTTCTCCTGTCTGGTCTTCAGCTGCTGATTCTCATCTTAATTTGTTAGACAGGAACTTACGGTCTATTAAATTTTCTTATTCCTGATCTGTATATTAATCTCTGGCAACGATGTTCAATTAGTTAGCTATGCACGCTACATAGGATTTTTCCATAATTCTGACCATCCCTTTACATTTAGATCTTCCCTGTACAGTTCCACCCTGTTCGTAATACTAGGCATGCAGTTAATTCTAATAGTCAGGCCTTCTCCATCATGAGGCTCAATACTACACACGTTTCTAGAAGTTTTATTCCAGCTGTAACCATGTTGTGGAATGATCTTTCTAATAAA
>NC_090735.1:136723543-136726213 GCF_036898095.1 Palaemon carinicauda | reverse complement strand
GGAGGAAAAAATCATGAAATATAATGAATAAACAAATCAACAGGAAGAATAAATGTGAAAATTACAGATATCACTAAGCATAATTATCCCCATCATCGTGTTCATGATTAGTGTCGCCTTTTAAGTCGGCCATTGGTCAGTAGGTCCTCCGGCTGGCCCCAACTATCTCTCTCTCTCTCTCTCTCTCTCTCTCTCTCTCTCTCTCTCTCTCTCTCTCTCTCTCTCAACTTATAAGGTAAAAGAGAAATTCCGGTATGATAATATTTGCATTTGCCAGGTCTTTCGGGAGAGCATGAAATTATATCAGTCATTCATTATGCTCTCTCTCTCTCTCTCTCTCTCTCTCATCTCTCTCTCTCTCTCTCTCCCCTACACGCATCCAGAGAAAAGCGAACGTAGAGAGAGCAGCACCAAAGGACGAGAGAGAGAGAGAGAGATAGCAGTCATTCATTATGCTCTCTCTCTCTCTCTCTCTCTCTCCAACAGAGATAGCAGTCATTCATTATGCTCTCTCTCTCTCTCTCTCTCTCTCTCTCTCTCTCTCTCTCTCTCTCCTACACGCATCCAGAGAAAAGCGAACGGCGAGAGAACAGTACCAAAGGACGAGAGAGAGAGAGAGAGAGAGAGAGAGAGAGAGAGAGAGAGAGAGAGAGAGAGAAAGAGATAGCAGTCATTCATTATGCTCTCTCTCTCTCTCTCTCTCTCTCTCTCTCTCTCTCTCTCTCTCTCTCTCTCTTTCTCTCTCTCTCTTACGCATCCAGAGAAAAGCGAACGGCGAGAGAACAGCACCAAAGGACGAGAGAGAGAGAGAGAGAGAGAGAGAGAGAGAGAGAGAGAGAGAGAGAGAGAGAGAGGAGGAGTAGAAGAAGGCGAAGGTAAACAAGACGTCGGAAGGTAAAAATTCAATCAGCCCTCGATGCCTCGGGGAGCCCGGCAGAAGTGTCGCACTTAACCTTGGAACGAATGTCGCAATTGGTTGCGAAGGCAGGAGGAATCCGGGCGATCCGAATGTTTATTGCAACGATTTGCACGAGATTAGGGAAGTTTCACGAGCCCATTAACGCCTGGATCCCGGGAGGCGAAGTCTATTTCTCCGGGGGACAAAGGCCGATAAATCTTTCGGCCGTATCATCGGGTGGGGATTTTATACCCTCGCTTTGGTATTACTTTAAACCACTTCTGTGACAAAGAGAGCGCTATTATTTACTACGGCGGTCTCTGCAGTTCTGGGGTCTCGCTGCTGTGAAGATTCTGCAGTGCGAATTCTTTTAGTTATATACACGGGGTTGTTAAAGTGGTTGTCAGTCATCCCGCATGTTGTTGTTGTTGTTGTTAGATCGGAACACGGGCTCCTGCTTTGGCAGCCCATATGTGGGACAACAATATGAAAGTGAAAATATTGTATTGCTTAATATGGGGAGATTTGAAAAAAAAATAAACAAATAAAAAATAATTATAATATATATATATATATATATATATATATATATATATATATATATATATATTGTACCCCGAAGAATTGTATTAAAATTCACGAAAGCGCTAGGTACTAAAGCTTTTTATTTTTTCCTACTGGCTTTTGCTATATATTAAGTTACGTGATGCTTATGACAGTAAAGCATATATATATATATATATATATATATATATATATATATATATATATATATATATATATATATATATATATATATATATATATATATATAAATATATATATATAAAAATATATATATATAAATATATATATATATATACATATATATATTATATATATATATATCTGCCTTACGGAAATCGCTCTAACATGATTTGTTTGTTTGTTGAATAAATAATATATTTCATTGAACTTTTAGATTCGAATAAAACAGGTTTAAATCTTTTGGGTAATACTGACCTCTGTACCATGATCCTCTTCAGCATTGGGTTGGAGTTGCTCTACTAAATGGCAGATGATATTTAAAGGTTTAAAGGACGCTCATGAATGGCAGAGGCAAGGGACAGTGGCATTACCCTATCAAGCAGAACAATGCCCTAGAGACTGACCATATTACATATGATCAGTGCCCAAGCCCCCTCTCCACCCAAGCTAGGACCAGGGAGGACCAGGCAATGGCTACTGATGACTCAGCAGATAGACCCATAGGATCCCCCAAAATCCTTCTACCTTAGCTCATAAGGATGGTAAAGTTGCAGATACTAATGGCACTAACGAGACAGCGGGACTCGAACCTCCAAGTAGCAAACACGAAACAGAGACGTTACAATCAAGTCACTATAACTCTGTGTTGTCTTAGTTTTATTTATTGATTAAATAAATTCATCTCTACATAAATCTAATTTCTCCAATTTAATTAATATATATTACAGGTAATAATATTTATGCTAATGAACTTTCAGTTGAAGCTTTATATAAAATCATTGAATGCTCACAAGGTTTCCTATTGCATGAATTAAACGTGATTTACACGCAGACAGACTAACGGAGTAATAACACAAATTTCTACAATTATATAATCTTATTTAGTGTATAAACATAGTTTAATGTCCAAAAGACAAATCTCTGTTAGATATTCTTTACCAATGATTATTCATTGTCAAATCTTCCTACATTTTTGCATGCTATTATTGTTATTATTACTTGCTAAGCTACAACCCTAGCTGGAA
>NC_090735.1:136691043-136713543 GCF_036898095.1 Palaemon carinicauda | reverse complement strand
TACTACCGCTAGAGAGTTATAGGGTCCTTTGACTGGCCAAACAGTAATACATTGGGCCCTTCTCTATGGTTACGGTTCATTTTTCCTTTGCCTACACATACACCGAATAGTTTGGCCTATTCTTTACAGATTCTCCTCTGTCCTCATACACCTGACAACACTGAAATTACCAAACAATTCTTTTTCATCCAAGGGGTTAACTATTGCACTGTAATTTTTAAGTGACTAATTTCCTCTTGATAAGGGTAGAAGAGACTTTAGCTATGGTAAGCGGCTCTTCTAAGAGAAGGACACTCCAAAATCAAACCATTGTTCTCTAGTCTTGGGTAGTGTCATAGCCTCTTTGCCATGCTCTTCCACTGTCTTGGGTTAGAGTTCTCTTGCTTGAAGGCATACTTGGGCACACTATTCTACCTTATTTCCCTTCCTATTGTTTTTAAAAAAATTCTATAGTTTATATAGGAAATACTTATTTTGATGTTTCTGTTCTTAAAGTATTAAATTTTTCCTTGTTTCTTTTCCTCACAGTGCTATTTTCCCTGTTGGAGCCCCTAGGCTTATAGCATCCTGCTTTTCCAACTAGGGTTGTAGCTTAAAATGTAATATTAATAAGAATATGCTCATTTTCTAAAATTATTTTTTTCCTATGTGATGAAGGTTAAGACAACAGAAAAACTAACAAAAGAAGGAGAGAGAGAGAGAGAGAGAGAGAGAGAGAGAGAGAGAGAGAGAGAGAGAGAGAGAGAGAGAGAGAGAGAGAGGAATGCAGTTATTAAGGCATAGACTTATTATTTGGTCTTGTATATATGTTACGCTGTTACATTCACCGACGCCTTCACAAACACACACATTTATACTGATATACCCTATAAGCCATATAGTATCCTGCTTTTCATACTAGGGGATACCTTAGCTAGAAATAATATATATATATATATATATATATATATATATATGTGTGTGTGTGTATGTGTGTACATATATATGTGCATACATATATATATATATATATATATATATATATATATATATATATATATATATATATATATATATCTAAAACAAAGTAGAGAAATGGGGTTTAAGCAGACCCAATTAAGAGAAAAACATCACGAACTTATCAGTAATCATCATAAAAAGGAAAAACGAAATTTGTAAATAAAAAAAATAGTTTAAAATAAAACGATATATATATATATATATATATATATATATATATATATATATATATATATATATATATATATATATTCATATATAAATGTATATATATATACACACATACACACACACACACATATATATATATATATATATATATATATATATATATATATACATATATATATATATGTGTGTGTGTATAAACCATGCTGCCAATCTGAACAAATTGCTTATCATTCTAGAAATAAAAGCGCAGATAATTTGGCAAGATAATAATACTAGGATTACACATAGCTTGCAAAATTAGTAAGTCAAACAAACTCTGTATATTCCGGATTCCGGAATTTAAATACTCCCCCTATGTTCCTTAAATTCCGGGGTTAATTTTCATCCTGAATCTATCTACACCATCAAAGAGCTATTCCGCTGTCGGTGGTTAACTGACCACTTTTGAGCTGAGTTTGGTTCTGCTTATTAGAAAATTCAGATTCAGTTATCGAAAATAACTTCATCATCTACAGTTTAGGCAAGTTACAGCGTACAACGAATAACAACAATACCGATATAACAATGATGATAGTAATGGGAAGAACTACACTGTTAAAAAAAAAAAAAAAAAAAAAAAAAAAAAAAACAACCGTAATCTTAATCGGAAATTCTCCGTAAAAATATACTGTTCTCAGCCGTATTTCAGTAAAATACAGGCGACTGTAATTTTACCATACTTATTTTTTACAGCTTGGTGACCGTAATATCACTCCTTAAGGTAAATATATCCGTTTTTAAAACGGTAAATGCCAGGCAAAATTTATTCCAGGATTTTTACCGTTTTTTTTTTTACGCCAAATTTTTAGTGTACAACAATTATCTAATAATTTTAGATTCATTAACAAAAGTAGCAGTAGTAGTAATAGTAGTAGATACTGACAGTACCTGATTTAGGTTTTTTAAAAGCTGTGTAAAGTATTCTTAAATTTGAAATCAGCCATCACTAAATCAGCTTATTGATAAGGATTTATTTTTTCAGATATAACCCGAAAAATATTACTTTGTGAGTGAACGGCGAAATATTCTTATTCTTATTATCATCATCATTATTATTATTATTATCATTATTATTATTATTATTATTATTATTATTATTATTATTATTATTATTATTATTATTAGCAGGCTACAAGCCTGGTTGGAAAGGCAGAATACTACAAGTCCATACGCTCAAATAGGGAAAGTCCCCAGTGGGGGAAAGGTAATAAGGGAATAGAAAATAAACTATTCAAAGGTAATAATAATCATGAAATATCTAAAGATCAATAACAACGTTCATTTAGACCACTTATATATAAAACGAAACTTATGTCAACCTGCTCAACATAAAAGAATTCACAAAAAGTTTGAACTTCTGAAACTTTACTGATTCAGTTGCCTTATCACAGCTGGAATAATACTTTTAGAATACTGTATAGTATTTTGAGCCTTGTGATGGAGAAGGCAAGACTATTATAATTAACAGTCTGGGAAGATCTGAGTGCAATGGATTGACATTCAGATCAGGAGTGAGAAATTTAATAGACAGTAAGTTTCTATCTTACAAATTAAGATGAGAGTCAGCAGGTGAAGACCAAACAAAAGAACAATACTCGAAAAAGGTAGAATATTTTTCAATGATAGACTGATCCCCAAAAATCTTAAAAGACGTTCTAAAATAGCCCATAATTGTGAAAATTGAAGAAGAAATAGACAGAATGTTTCTCAAAATTAAATTTGTTATCAAGAATCACATCTAGAATCTTAAAGGAGTTGTCATCAATGCATATTGGCGTCAATAACCTTAGATGTCAAAATGTCAAAAAACCTAGGATCAATCAATCAATCAATCATCAATGCATAGATCCTATGCTGGCGAGCCACTGTTCTCGACATACAGTACTTACAATCATACTTTGACTTGTGTTAGAGTTTCACTTCATGCTCCAGGATTTGCACCATCCATTTCAGCTAGATCTCTATTTATGAATTCTGTAACCATGTGTCTACATTCAGGAGATGGAATTGAAGCTAAGAGAGTAGCATCATCTGCATATGCAACAAGCTTTTATTTCTTATAGGCCAAACCACATATCACGTGTATGTAGTATGAAAAGTACTGGATTAAGAACCCTACACTGAGGAATAGAATATTAAATTTCTATATTCGCTATGGTGCCCATCAACTACTGCTCTCTGCAATCTCTTTCTCAAACATTGAATCATGACGAGATCGACGAAAATCAAGCGGTTTTGGCTTTAAGATGTAACCTCTGACCATAAATAAATTCTCTTTTTAAATTAGACCTGGATGTCCTTGAAAGGTGTTGCTAGTTAACCAGCAATATACATGTTTTAATATATCCCTGCGCAAAGTGAATGTATATATATATATATATATATATATATATATATATATATATATATATATATATATATATATATATTTATATATAAATACATATATATGTATGTATTTATATATATATATTTATATAAATTTATATATATATATATATATATATATATATATATATATTGCATTAATAGTTGAAGTATACATTAATATTGTTCTATTTGTTGAACGAAAAAAAAAAGTTCCCGTAACTTTGCTTACACGAGGACCGACAGGCGAAATTAACAAAATCAGCCTCTATGTTGGAGCAAATCAAGGCGGATTATAATAGAATTTCGAGGCCAGCAGTCCTTATAGCCTTCAGGTCGTATGAAAATTACATAATTGGGTGTTGCGAGATTTCCTCAAAATTATGGTTAACGTCACTCTATATGAAATGAATAAAAGCAATTAGATTGTTATCACAAGTTCTACCTGTGTCACAGACATTTGGAAATAACCTGGTCATAGATATTATTGCACACTAGAAAAGGTGGATCATCAATGTCTTACGAAATATGTCATAATAATAATAATAATAATAATAATAATAATAATAATAAAAAGTAATAATAATATTATTATTATTATTATTATTAATAACAATAATAATAATAATAAATATAGTAATAATGATAATAATAATAGCAATGATAATAATAATGATGATGATAGTAAAAAGTAATAATAATAATAATATTAATAATAATAATAATAATAATAACAAAATATGTCATCAGATTAGTCTCCTACATCCACTGCTGGATTCTTTACGGTATGATAAATGTGTCGGAAGATTAAACAAGACCTCTCTCATTTATGCATTTATTCGTCGCGTAATTATAAAAGCTGAAAAGGGAGATGAATTACATATCAAAAGCACCAAATATTTTTCTTTTTTTTTGTATTTTGTTAATCAGGTGTAACAAACGTGTATGATGTATTACAGTCTTTTAACGACTTAGTTATGTTGCTTCATTTTGATTGAAAAGAATAATGTTGGGGTTAACTGAGATTTCAATGCAAAGGAAGTATAGGAAGAAGTTCTTATGCTTGAAAAGTAATAAATTCATCTTTCGGTTATACTAAAAGAGTACATTTCATCATTACGTAAATTAATCTTTCATTACAAGATTAGTAATTCTGTAAAAGTAATACCTTAAAAATTCACCTATCGGTTATACTAAAATAGTACATTTCATCATTACGTCAATCGATCTTTCATTACAAGATCAGTAATTCTGTAGAAGTAATACCTTAAAAATAATGATTTCATTGAAAAGTTCTTATGCTTGAAAAGTAATAAATTCACCTATCGGTTATACTAAAATAGTACATTTCATCATTACTTAAATTAATCTTTCATTACAAGATTAGTAATTCTGTAAATAATAATACCTTAAAAATAATGATTTCATTAAAGTGTAAATTGATAAGGAACACTATTGAATATTGCAGGAACTCACGCGTCCAATATCCTCTCTGGTCGGTGCACGAGGCGAGGGTGAGGTTGCTCCTGACGAAGAGCACGAGCACCAGGTGCCCCCAGGAAGCAGCGGGGTATGGATCGAGGAGAACAACCCCGTTGCGGTCCCCTGACCTCTGAAGGGACCCGTCCGGAAGGCGCGCCACGTATTTCCTCCCGGCCCTCGTGGCCCAAACCCTCATCTGCCTTTTAGGGATGAGCTTAGCGTCCCTGCAGGCATCCTCGGTCGTCCATACCTGTTTCTCGCACGGCAGGGACTGCAGGAAGTCATAGGCTGCTTGTGCCCATTGCAGCGACTGCCCATCTAGGGGCGTGTTGTCCTCCTCCTCTTGAGTGGTCGGGTGAGGGGCCTTCTGGGGCTTGCGGATGGTTACGGAAGAATCGTCCCGTTGCATCTCCGACGGGAGATCCTCCTCGCCGAGGGCAACGGGTCCTCCGGCGATGAGCACCGTCAGTAGTGCCACTGCGGCAGCGAGTCGAGCCATCGTGGCGAACCAATTAGACGGTAGTTCGTGACGTACGAAGGTCTCCTCCTCCGCCTCCGGGCTCGTTTAGCAACGATCACGTGACTGCTGCTGCTGCTGCTGCCTAAACTATCTTCAGTCTGAGGTTATCTTCCCTCTCGAGAAACTTCAGACAACGAAATGACCAACAACATTCATCGCTCGTATGCTGGGTTTCCTCGCACATCACCAACTGGAATTCGTTCGCGGGGACTTTAGCGAGAAAGACACGCGGCGCGGGGAGAGAGAGAGAGATAGAAAAAGAGAGAAACAGCGAGGGAGAGAAAGAGAAAGAGAGAGGGAAAGAGAGAGAACCACCACCAGTCAACTACTGTACTATACTTTTCACGCGTCCGTCCACCAACCACCAGACCGAGAGTCACTACAACAACTGGCGGCTGAATGGCGAGTGCACTGCCTATAAACACCGAGACAGAGCGCTGCCGACGAATATGCCCGAGCTGTGATAATCGCACCGGAGATCAAAGAGGCCGCCTTCTTACAGCCTCGGCGGCATCTTTTGATGTTTGGAAACAGGCTGATCACCCCTCCCCTACCCTTCGCTACCCCACATGGATAGGGTATTTTCCCACATATCTTGGCTTTTCCTCCTCTTATTTTTTCCCCTCTCAATACTTTCCCTTTGCTTTGAGTTTCGGCTTACCACCATTCATTTCATAACTCCACTTTTTATCTATTAATGGTCAAGGTATATCCCGTGAAAGAATTAGAAACATGAAAAAAAAAGCCTCCTCTTCCGGGTGAGCAGCTACCCTCTTTAATACCTAACGATGTGCATCCTTCATGTATTTGTTTCCTTAAGCATCTCTCTCTCTCTCTCTCTCTCTCTCTCTCTCTCTCTCTCTCTCTCTCTCTCTCTCTCTCTCTCCACGAGAATTCCATTTGAATACCTGCCCAGAACAAATCTCGTTCTCGGTAGGCCTCAAAAGGCATCGCACAAAAACGAGTACAGGATAGGCATTCGTATCCTACTAATTTGATCAACTAGTTAGATGTCAGTGTTGTAAGCTGATCAACTAGTTAGATGTCAGTGTTGTAAGCTGATTAACTAGTTAGATGTCAGTGTTGTAAGCTGATCAACTAGTTATATGTCAGTGTTGTAAGCTGATCAACTAGTTAGATGTCAGTGTTGTAAGCTGATCAACTAGTTAGATGTTAGTGTTGTAAGCTGAACAACTAGTTAGATGTCAGTGTTGTAAGCTGATCAACTAGTTAGAATGTCAGTGCTGTAAGCTGATCAACTAGTTAGATGTCAGTGTTGTAAGCTGATCAACTAGTTAGATTCAGTGTTGTAAGCTGATCAACTAGTTAGATGTCAGTTTGTAAGCTGATCAACTAGTTAGAAGTCAGTTGTAAGCTGATCAACTAGTTAGATGTCAGTGTTGTAAGCTGATCAACTAGTTAGATGTCATGTTGTAAGCTGATCAACTAGTTAGATGTCAGTTTTGTAAGCTGATCAACTAGTTAGATGTCATTGTAAGCTGATCAACTAGTTAGATGTCAGTTTTGTAAGCTGATCAACCACAGTAGTTAGATGTCAGTGTTGTAAGCTGATCAACTAGTTAGATGTCAGTTTTGTAAGCTGATCAACTAGTTAGATGTCAGTGTTGTAAGCTGATCAACTAGTTAGATGTCAGTTTTGTAAGCTAATCAATTAGTTAGATGTCAGTGTTGTAAGCTGATCAACTAGTTAGATGTCAGTGTTGTAAGCTGATCAACTACAGTAGTTAGATGTCAGTGTTGTAAGCTGATCAACTAGTTAGATGTCAGTTTTGTAAGCTGATCAACTAGTTAGATGTCAGTGTTGTAAGCTGATCAACTAGTTAGATGTCAGTGTTATAAGCTGATCAACTAGATAGATGTCAGTTTTGTAAGCTGATCAACTAGTTAGATGTCAGTTTTGTAAGCTGATCAACTAGTTAGATGTCAGTGTTGTAAGCTGATCAACTAGTTAGATGTCAGTGTTGAAAGCTGATCAACTAGATAGATGTCAGTTTTGTAAGCTGATCTACTAGTTAGATGTCAGTGTTGTAAGCTGATCAACTAGTTAGATGTCATTGTTGTAAGCTGATCAACTAGTTAGATGTCAGTGTTGTAAGCTGATCAACTAGTAGATGTCAGTTTTGTAAGCTGATCTACTAGTTAGATGTCAGTGTTGTAAGCTGATCTACTAGTTAGATGTCAGTTTTGTAAGCTGATCAACTAGTTAGATGTCAGTGTTGTAAGCTGATCAACTAGTTAGATGTCAGTTTTGTAAGCTGATACTAGTTAGATGTCAGTGTTGTAAGCTGATCTACTAGTTAGATGTCAGTTTTGTAAGCTGATCAACTAGTTAGATGTCAGTGTTGTAAGCTGATCTACTAGTTGATGTCAGTTTTGTAAGCTGATCACTAGTTAGATGTCAGGTTGTAAGCTGAACTACTAGTTAGATGTCATTGTTGTAAGCTGATCAACTAGTTAGATGTCAGTGTTGTAAGCTGAACTAATAGATGTCAGTGTTGTAATCCAATCAACTAGTTAGATGTCATTGTTGTGAGACAATCAACTAGTTAGTTGTCAGTGTTGTAAGTTGATCAACTAGTTAGATGTCAGTGTTGTAAGCTGAACTAATAGATGTCAGTGTTGTAATCCAATCAACTAGTTAGATGTCATTGTTGTGAGACAATCAACTAGTTAGTTGTCAGTGTTGTAAGTTGATCAACTAGTTAGATGTCAGTATTGTAAGCTGGTTTACTTGTTAGATGTCAGTGTTGTAAGCTGATAACTAGTTATATGTCAGTGTTGTAAGCTGATCAACTAGTTAGATGTCAGTATTGTAAGCTGATCAACTAGTTAGATGTCAGTGTTGTAAGCTGATCAACTAGTTAGATGTCAGTGTTGTAAGCAATCAACTAGCTAGATGTCAGTGTTGTAAGCAACTAGTTAGATGTCAGTGATGTAAGCTGATCAACTAGTTAGATGTCAGTGTTGTAAGAGGATCAACTAGTTAGATGTCAGGTTGTAAGCTGATCTACTAGTTAGATGTCAGTGTTGTAAGCTGATCAACTAGTAGATGTCAGTTTGTAAGCTGATCAACTAGTTAGATGTCAGGGTTGTAAGCTGATCTACTAGTTAGATGTCAGTGTTGTAAGCTGATCAACTAGTTAGATGTCAGGGTTGTAAGCTGATCAACTAGTTAGATGTCAGGGTTGTAAGCTGATCTACTAGTTAGATGTCAGTGTTGTAAGCTGATCAACTAGTTAGATGTCAGTGTTGTAAGCTGATCTAACTAGTTAGATGTCAGTGTTGTAAGCTGATCAACTAGTTAGATGTCAGGGTTGTAAGCGGATCAACTAGTTAGATGTCAGTGTTGTAAGTTGATCAACTAGTTAGATGTCAGTGTTGTAAGCTGATCAACTAGTTAGATGTCAGTGTTGTAAGCTGATCTAATAGTTAGATGTCAGTGTTGTAAGCCAACTAGTTAGATGT
This sequence comes from Palaemon carinicauda, assembly GCF_036898095.1. Taxonomy (NCBI): domain Eukaryota; kingdom Metazoa; phylum Arthropoda; class Malacostraca; order Decapoda; family Palaemonidae; genus Palaemon; species Palaemon carinicauda. The sequence continues at coordinate 136,704,479 of NC_090735.1, read as the reverse complement.
CAGTGTTGTAAGTTGATCAACTAGTTAGATGTCAGTGTTGTAAGCATATCAACTAGTTAGATGTCAGTGTTGTAAGCTGATCAACTAGTTAGATGTCAGTTTGTAAGCTGATCTACTAGTTAGATGTCAGTGTTGTAAGCTGATCAACTAGTTAGATGTCAGTGTTGTAAGCTGATCAACTAGTTAGATGTCAGTGTTGTAAGCAATCAACTAGTTAGATGTCAGTGTTGTAAGCTGATCAACTAGTTAGATGTCAGTGTTGTAAGCTGATCAACTAGTTAGATGTCAGTGTTGTAAGCTGATCAACTAGTTAGATGTCAGTGTTGTAAGCTGATCAACTAGTTAGATGTCAGTGCTGTAAGCTGATCAACTAGTTAGATGTCAGTGTTGTAAGCTGATCAACTAGTTAGATGTCAGTGTTGTAAGTTGATCAACTAGTTAGATGTCAGTGTTGTAAGCTGATACTAGTTAGATGTCTGTTGTAAGCTGATCAACTAGTTAGATGTCAGTATTGTAAGCTGATCTACTAGTTAGATGTCAGTGTTGTAAGCTGATCAACTAGTTAGATGTCAGTATTGTAAGCTGATCTACTAGTTAGATGTCAGTGTTGTAAGCTGATCAACTAGTTAGATGTCAGTGTTGTAAGCTGATCTACTAGTTAGATGTCAGTGCTGTAAGCTGATCAACTAGTTAGATGTCAGTGTTGTAAGCTGATCAACTAGTTAGATGTCAGTGTTGTAAGCTGATCAACTAGTTAGATGTCAGTGTTGTAAGCTGATCAACTAGTTAGATGTCAGTGTTGTAAGCTGATCTAACTAGTTAGATGTCAGTGTTGTAAGCAATCAACTAGTTAGATGTCAGTGTTGTAAGCTGATCAACTAGTTAGATGTCAGTGTTGTAAGCTGATCAACTAGTTAGATGTCAGTGTTGTAAGCTGATCAACTAGTTAGATGTCAGTGTTGTAAGCTGATCAACTAGTTAGATGTCAGTGTTGTAAGCTGATACTAGTTAGATGTCAGTGTTGTAAGCTGATCAACTAGTTAGATGTCAGTGTTGTAAGCTGATCAACTAGTTAGATGTCAGTGTTGTAAGCTGATCAACTAGTTAGATGTCAGTGTTGTAAGCTGATCAACTAGTTAGATGTCAGTGTTGTAAGCTGATCAACTAGTTAGATGTCAGTGTTGTAAGCTGATCTACTAGTTAGATGTCAGTGTTGTAAGCTGATCAACTAGTTAGATGTCAGTGTTGTAAGCTGATCAACTAGTTAGATGTCAGTGTTGTAAGCTGATCAACTAGTTAGATGTCAGTGTTGTAAGCTGATCAACTAGTTAGATGTCAGTGTTGTAAGCTGATCAACTAGTTAGATGTCAGTGTTGTAAGCTGATCAACTAGTTAGATGTCAGTGTTGTAAGCTGATCAACTAGTTAGATGTCAGTGTTGTAAGCTGATCAACTAGTTAGATGTCAGTGTTGTAAGCTGATCAACTAGTTAGATGTCAGTGTTGTAAGCTGATCAACTAGTTAGATGTCAGTGTTGTAAGCTGATCAACTAGTTAGATGTCAGTGTTGTAAGCTGATCAACTAGTTAGATGTCAGTGTTGTAAGCTGATCAACTAGTTAGATGTCAGTGTTGTAAGCTGATCAACTAGTTAGATGTCAGTGTTGTAAGCTGATCTACTAGTTAGATGTCAGTGTTGTAAGCTGATCAACTAGTTAATGTCAGTGTTGTAAGCTGATCTACTAGTTAGATGTCAGTGTTGTAAGCTGATTAACTAGTTAGATGTCAGTGTTGTAAGCTGATCAACTAGTTAGATGTCAGTGTTGTAATCTGATCTACTAGTTAGATGTCAGTGTTGTAAGCTGATCAACTAGTTAGATGTCAGTGTTGTAATCTGATCTACTAGTTAGATGTCAGTGTTGTAAGCTGATTAACTAGTTATATGTCAGTGTTGTAAGCTGATCAACTAGTTAGATGTCAGTGTTGTAATCTGATCTACTAGTTAGATGTCAGTGTTGTAAGCTGATCTACTAGTTAGATGTCAGTGTTGTAATCTGATCTACTAGTTAGATGTCAGTGTTGTAAGCTGATCAACTAGTTATATGTCAGTGTTGTAAGCTGATCAACTAGTTAGATGTCAGTGTTGTAAGCTGATCTACTAGTTAGATGTCAGTGTTGTAAGCTGATCTACTAGTTAGATGTCAGTGTTGTAAGCTGATCTACTAGTTAGATGTCATGTTGTAAGCTGATCTACTAGTTAGATGTCAGTATGTAAGCTGATCAACTAGTTAGATGTCAGTGTTGTAAGCTGATCAACTAGTTAGATGTCAGTGTTGTAAGCTGATCTACTAGTTAGATGTCAGTATAGTAAGCTGATCAACTAGTTAGATGTCAGTGTTGTAAGCTGATCTAACTAGTTAGATGTCAGTGTGTAAGCTGATCAACTAGTTAGATGTCAGTGTGTATAGCTGATCAACTAGTTAGATGTCAGTGTTGTAAGCTGATCTACTAGTTAGATGTCATGTTGTAAGCTGATCTACTAGTTAGATGTCAGTGTTGTAAGCTGATCAACTAGTTAGATGTCAGTATTGTAAGCTGATCTACTAGTTAGATGTCGGTGATGTAATCTGATCAACTAGTTAGATGTCAGTGTTGTAATCTGATCTACTAGTTAGATGTCATGTTGTAAGCTGATCAACTAGTTAGATGTCGGTGATGTAAGCTGATCAACTCGTTAGATGTCAGTATTGTAAGCTGGTCTACTAGTTAGATGTCGGTGATGTAATCTGATCTACTAGTTAGATGTCAGTGTTGTAATCTGATCTACTAGTTAGATGTCATGTTGTAAGCTGATCAACTAGTTATATGTCGGTGATGTAAGCTGATCAACTCGTTAGATGTCAGTATTGTAAGCTGGTCTACTAGTTAGATGTCAGTGTTGTAAGCTGATCTACTAGTTAGATGTCATGTTGTAAGCTGATCTACTAGTTAGATGTCAGTATAGTAAGCTGATCAACTAGTTAGATGTCAGTGTTGTAAGCTGATCAACTAGATAGATGTCAGTATTGTAAGCTGATCTACTAGTTAGATGTCAGTATAGTAAGCTGATCAACTAGTTAGATGTCAGTGTTGTAAGCTGATCTAATAGTTAGATTGTTAGTGGTGTAAGCTGATCAACTAGTTAGATGTCAGTGTTATAGGCTGATCAACTAGTTAGATGTCAGTGTTGTAATCTGATCTACTAGTTAGATGTCAGTGTTGTAATCTGATCTACTAGTTAGATGTCAGTATAGTAAGCTGATCAACTAGTTAGATGTCAGTGTTGTAAGCTGATCTAATAGTTAGATTGTTAGTGGTGTAAGCTGATCAACTAGTTAGATGTCAGTGTTATAGGCTGATGAACTAGTTAGATGTCAGTGTTGTAATCTGATCTACTAGTTAGATGTCATGTTGTAAGCTGATCTAACTAGTTAGATGTCGGTGATGTAATCTGATCTACTAGTTAGATATCAGTGTTGTAATCTGATCTACTAGTTAGATGTCATGTTGTAAGCTGATCAACTAGTTATATGTCAGTGTTGTAAGCTGATCAACTAGATAGATGTCAGTATTGTAATCTGATCTACTAGTTAGATGTCAGTATAGTAAGCTGATCAACTAGTTAGATGTCAGTGTTGTAAGCTGATTAACTAGTTATATGTCAGTATAGTAAGCTGATCAACTAGTTAGATGTCAGTGTTGTAAGCTGATCAACTAGATAGATGTCAGTGTTGTAAGCTGATCTAATAGTTAGATTGTTAGTGGTGTAAGCTGATCAACTAGTTAGATGTCAGTGTTATAGGCTGATCAACTAGTTAGATGTCAGTGTTGTAATCTGATCTACTAGTTAGATGTCATGTTGTAAGCTGGTCTACTAGTTAGATGTCGGTGATGTAATCTGATCTACTAGTTAGATGTCAGTGTTGTAAGCTGATCAACTAGATAGATGTCAGTATTGTAAGCTGATCTACTAGTTAGATGTCAGTATAGTAAGCTGATCAACTAGTTAGATGTCAGTGTTGTAAGCTGATCTAATAGTTAGATTGTTAGTGGTGTAAGCTGATCAACTAGTTAGATGTCAGTGTTATAGGCTGATCAACTAGTTAGATGTCAGTGTTGTAAGCTGGTCTACTAGTTAGATGTCGGTGATGTAATCTGATCTACTAGTTAGATGTCAGTGTTGTAATCTGATCTACTAGTTAGATGTCAGTGTTGTAATCTGATCTACTAGTTAGATGTCATGTTGTAAGCTGATCAACTAGTTATATGTCGGTGATGTAAGCTGATCAACTCGTTAGATGTCAGTATTGTAAGCTGGTCTACTAGTTAGATGTCAGTGTTGTAAGCTGATCTACTAGTTAGATGTCATGTTGTAAGCTGGTCTACTAGTTAGATGTCAGTATAGTAAGCTGATCAACTAGTTAGATGTCAGTGTTGTAAGCTGATCAACTAGATAGATGTCAGTATTGTAAGCTGATCTACTAGTTAGATGTCAGTATAGTAAGCTGATCAACTAGTTAGATGTCAGTGTTGTAAGCTGATCTAATAGTTAGATTGTTAGTGGTGTAAGCTGATCAACTAGTTAGATGTCAGTGTTATAGGCTGATCAACTAGTTAGATGTCAGTGTTGTAATCTGATCTACTAGTTAGATGTCATGTTGTAAGCTGGTCTACTAGTTAGATGTCGGTGATGTAATCTGATCTACTAGTTAGATATCAGTGTTGTAATCTGATCTACTAGTTAGATGTCATGTTGTAAGCTGATCAACTAGTTATATGTCGGTGATGTAAGCTGATCAACTCGTTAGATGTCAGTATTGTAAGCTGGTCTACTAGTTAGATGTCGGTGATGTAATCTGATCTACTAGTTAGATGTCAGTGTTGTAATCTGATCTACTAGTTCGATGTCATGTTGTAAGCTGATCAACTAGTTATATGTCGGTGATGTAAGCTGATCAACTCGTTAGATGTCAGTATTGTAAGCTGGTCTACTAGTTAGATGTCAGTGTTGTAAGCTGATCTACTAGTTAGATGTCATTTTGTAAGCTGGTCTACTAGTTAGATGTCAGTATAGTAAGCTGATCAACTAGTTAGATGTCAGTGTTGTAAGCTGATCAACTAGATAGATGTCAGTATTGTAAGCTGATCTACTAGTTAGATGTCAGTATAGTAAGCTGATCAACTAGTTAGATGTCAGTGTTGTAAGCTGATCTAATAGTTAGATTGTTAGTGGTGTAAGCTGATCAACTAGTTAGATGTCAGTGTTGTAATCTGATCTACTAGTTAGATGTCATGTTGTAAGCTGGTCTACTAGTTATATGTCGGTGATGTAAGCTGATCAACTCGTTAGATGTCAGTATTGTAAGCTGGTCTACTAGTTAGATGTCAGTGTTGTAAGCTGATCAACTAGCTATATGTCAGTGTTGTAAGCTGATCAACTGGTTAGACGTAAGTGTTGTAAGCAGCATAAAAACAGTGGTATTCGATAATCAATATCTTGTTTAAGTTATAAAACGAACGGAGAAACTCAATGACCAACTGTTCACTTTGGCGAGTATAGACATTATTTACCCCTGGAGAGAGAGAGAGAGAGAGAGAGAGAGAGAGAGAGAGAGAGAGAGAGAGAGAGAGAGAGAGAGAGAGAGTGAGAGAGAGAGAGAGAGAGAGAATGTCGGAAAGATCAGAGACGAATCTCGAATGCTTTCGATTGTGCAAAAGAACCATTTTGACATGGCCCAGTAGCCCTTGATATGCGCGGGATCTTCGTCAATTTCCGGTGAACGCTTTAATGGATATCAATGTTACTGGTTCATTTTCCAAGGCACAAGAACAAGATAATAATTTCCAATCTAATATTCAGGATTAAAACGTAATTATTATAAATATTATTATCCTAGCGAATGAAAATCTTTAACATGCATCTTTTATTATGAATTTTCCTAAGCTCTTTGACCGACCCTATTATCGGCATTTCAAGGCCACCAATTACATGATATATTTCCTCACTCCAATGAATCAATTTTATTGTGAACATCTCCTTGGCTATTTGGGAGCCCATTTCCTTAGCCCATTTAATCATGTTTCTCTTTTTCGCCACTGACACATTCTTCTTCACTCCTCCTCCTCCTCCTCCTCCTCCTCCTCCTCCTCCTCCTCCTCCTCCTCCTCCTCCTCATTCTTCTTCTTCTTCTTCTTCCCTCCCGAGTGGAGATTCCGGTACACCTCCGCCTTAACATCGAATGCAAATAAGAGACTACTTTTCTTGTCCTTGTTTCTTTGATCCTTCCCGAAAATGCTTTCATCTCACCGCTGAACCATCATGTTGTGCTCTTGTATAAACCAATTGGGAGGATACGTTTGTTCCCTCTTTTTTTACATGCAAATATTATTTGTATAAATTGCAAGGACAATTTGAGCAAATAAATTCTGTTCCTGTAACGTTTTAGTTATTTTACATTTTTCTGTATTATTATTATTATTATTATTATTATTATTATTATTAGCCAAGCTACAACCCTAGTTGAAAAAGCAAGATGCTATAAGCCCAAGGACTCCAATAGGGAAAAATAGCCCAGTGAGGAAAGGAAAATAAGGAAATAACTAAATGATGAGAATAAATTAACAATATATCATTCTAAAAATAGTAACAGCGTCAAAACAGATATCGTCTAGTTTAGACCACGTTTGCTGTAAGATCCTAATTTTCACACTAAAAATAAACAATGAAGATTTGGAATGATTTAATTGTCTAAGGGTTAATTTGATTGTAATTAGGCAAGTTACTTTTTATCTCAATGTAACGTTTGCTGTATTCGGCGGTGAAGAAGGGTGTGGAAATCTAAGGGATTAAACAGCCCTATTCTACAACTGTTTCATTGAAATCCTGGAATCTAAATTGAAATTATCATTATTATCATATATATATATATATATATATATATATATATATATATATATATATATATATATATATATATATATATACATATATATATACATATATATATGTATATATATATATGTATATATATATATATATATATATATATATATATATATATATATATATATATATATATATATATACCTGTTTATAATTGTTTATTCATCCTTATTTGAAAAAAGAGACTTCTTTCAAGTTGTTTGTTCCGAGAAAAGCACAACTTGATTCCATATTCAGAACGCTAGAACGTTTTAAATCGCTTCAATAGAACTATATTATATTCATTTGGAGCAAGTGTCCGTGCCAACGTAAGTTCTGTGTAATCTAAAAGAAAGACGGCATGACTCCATAAAATATAGATATCATCCAGTGGCGGTAAAAAAAAAAAAAAAAAAAAAATCAGTAGTCCATCTCACTGTCATTTCTCCTAGTTCCTTCAATTATCTTTTTCTCTAACGTATTTTCTTACGCACCTGTCAGGTAATTATGTAGTAACTAGTGTACGCGACCCGTCAAAAAAGACGGCTAAATATTTAGGAGATATGCACAAATTTCCTCTCTCCCTATCAGAGGGACGTTGAGACCTTAGCGTGACCTTATATATATATATATATATATATATATATATATATATATATATATATATATATATATATATATATATATATATATACACACACACACACACATATATATATATATATATATATATATATATATATATATATATATATATATATATACTGTATAGCCAAACATTTGCTTTTTTATATAGGGGAGATGAGACCTCACAACATTATAGTAATCGTCGAGGGCTGAGGACTGTTGCATAAGATTTTTCATAACTCTGACCATCCTTTACATTCAGATCTCCCTGGACAATTCTATCCTGTTCGTAATACTAGGCAGGTAGTTAATTCTAATAGCCAGGCCTTCTCCATCACAAGGCTCAATACTACGCAGTACTCTAGAAGTTTTATTCCAGCTGTGACCAAGTTGTGGAATGATCTTCCTAATCGGGTGGTTGAATCAGTAGAACTTGAAAAGTTCAAAGTTGGAGCAAATGCTTTTTTGTTGACCAGGCGGACATGAGTCTTTTTATAGTTTATTTATGACATATTTGTTTTTGATGTTGTTAATAGTTTATATATGACATGTCTGTTTTGACGTTGTTACTTATTTTAGAATGATTTATTGTTAATTTGTTCTCTTCATTTATTTATTTCCTTATTTCCTTTCCTCACTGGGCTATTTTTCCCTGTTGGAGCCCCTGGGCTTATAGCATCTTGCTTTTCCAACTAGGGTTGTAGCTTGGATAGTAATAATAATAATAATAATAAAAGAGTTTACTCTGAATTTGTATGAAATTACCCATAGAGTTTAATCAGATGCATACGCCAATGCTTCTTGAGTTAGTATGGACAGTGACAGAAAACAAATATAACGAGCAATTACTTCCTAACAAATTATTAATCAAAGCGAGATTCGCCTTCAAGGAAATCATAGAACTATTCACTTAAAAAGTGGCGACCCAGACAAGAAGTAATTACACAGTAATCATCAGTCATGACATGTCTTTCATGGGAGTCTCATCGGTTTGAAAAAATCCCTTATTTTGCGGATTCATCTTTTATGTTTAACGCTATAACTGATTTCCCTTCACATTGCGTAGCTGTTACTAATTAGATTAGAATCTAATTCTTCTTCACCCAAGAGTTTACTACCCTATCATTGTTCAGTGGCCACTTTCCTCTACTAGGTAAGGGTAAAAGACTCTTTAGCTATGGTAAGCAGCTCTTCTAGGAGAAGGACACTTCAAAATCAAACCATCGTTCTCTAGTCTTGGGTAGTGCCATAGCTTCTGTACCATGGTCTTCCACTATCTTGTGTTGGAGTTCTCTTGCTTGAGGGTACACTCAGCAACACTATTCTATCTTATTTCTCTTCTTGATTTTTAAAGATTTTATAGTTTATATAGGATCTTGTTACAGTTCTTAAAATATTTTATTTGTTTCCTTTCCTCACAGGGCTATTTTCCCTGTTGGAGTCCCTAGGCTTATAGCATCCTGCTTTTCCAACTAGGGTTGTAGCTTAGCAAATAATAATAATAATAATAATAATAATAATAATAATAATAATAATAATATTAATAATAATAATAATAATAATAATAATAATAATGCAGTAACATTAGAATGGCAAAAATTGGCAGGTTTGATCAACACCTGCCATAAACTTCGGGAGGAGTAGCCTGTTATTTTTTATTCCCACGATGAGAGAGAGAGAGAGAGAGAGAGAGAGAGAGAGAGAGAGAGAGAGAGAGAGAGAGAGCGCACTGTCATCTATGGCACAGCCTGCGTCGGTGCCTAATGACGGGTGTCAAATTGTCATCGATCATCGTCAATGGCATTGCAATAGTCATTGGCATCGACATTGGCGCCATGGTCATTATTTTGCGAATAAACATACACAGACATACGCGCAACTAGAACGGACACTCGGTAGAGCGCATACCTTCCACAACGCCATATCACAAGATAGGCAATTGAATTGTGTACATTTTGGCAATAGTTTCATGCAAAGCGTATAAAAATAAAAAATGATATAAGAAAAAGACTTTTCTTACCTTTTCGTGACCTTGACCCTGACCTTTGATCTAATGATTCTAATCACTCACAAATCTAGTCGAATTGTTTTTGGATCATGGCCAATCAGTCCCACCAAATTTCATATGATTCGGTCGAATAGTTTTTGAGTTATGCGAATCACAAAAAAAAAAAAAAAAATAAATACAATAATTGTCTTCACTAACCAAAACGATTATTGTTATTGTTATTATTATTATTATTAATATTACTATTATTATTATTATTATTACTAGCCAAGCTACAACCCTAGTTGGAAAAGCAAGATACTATAAGCCCATGGGCTCCAACAGAGAAAAATAGCCCAGTGAGGAAAGGAAATAAGGAAATAAATAAATGATGAGAATAAATTAACAATATATCATTCTAAAAACAGTAACAGCGTCAAAACAGATATGTCCTACATAAGCTATTAACAACGTCAAAAACAGATATGTCATATATTTACAATAAAAAGACTCATGTCAGCCTGGTCAACAAAAAAGCATTTGCTCCAACTTTGAACTTTTGAAGTTCTATACATATATATACATAATGTATATATGTATATATACATACATACATATATATATATATATATATATATATATATATATATATATATATATATATATATATATATATATAATGTGTGTATATATATATATATATATATATATATATATATATATATATATATATATATATATATGTATATATATATATATATATATATATATATATATATATATATATATATATATATAGAGAGAGAGAGAGAGAGAGAGAGAGAGAGAGAGAGAGAGAGAGAGAGAGAGAGAGAGAGATAAACTTGGCAGTACTAAAACTTATCTCTTCATCTATTCATCATTACTGTACGCAATAAAAGGATAACATACAAGCAATATGCAAATTTTCTTTTGTTTTCTTAAACAAAACAAAAAATCAAGTTGTCATTAAAAAAAAAAAGAGCAATGGAGAATTATTTGGAATAAATATATCCGAAGTACCTTATATCGGAATGGATTCTTAGGTGAAGAGATGGTGGGGGAAGTTGACAGAGAGAGAGAGAGAGAGAGAGAGAGAGAGAGAGAGAGAGAGAGAGAGAGAGAGAGAGAGAGAGAGAGAGAGAGGCTACCAGGGAGTGAGGGAGAAGCCATGATTAGCCCAAGTGATATCATTAGCCTGAGCGTCCTTCACTCGAAGGGGGATCTGAGAGTCCCTGAAGGAACCATTAGGGCAGGGAAAGGAGAAGCCTCTATTATATAAATCATTTATTTTTATTCCTTTTTTTTTATCTCCGAATTATTTCGGATTGTACATTTCAACCACTTGATCTTTTATTCATTTCTATTTCTTTCTAATATTTAGTTTGCTTTTTGCTTTTTATTCCTTTGCTGTTTTTACTTATGTATAAATAATTATCAAGGATGTTACTTCCATTTATTCTTATCTATTTATTTGTTGAACTCATTCATTTATCAATTATTAATTCTTATATCAATCACGTAAGTTATCAACTTCATTCGTTCTTATTAACTGTTCTATCTTATGTATATTTTTCTTTTTTGTTTTGAAGTTTTTATAGTTTATATATAACAGATCTAATTTAATGTTGTTACTGTTCTAAAAACAAAAATTTTATTTTGATTAATTATTACTTCTCTTGTAGCTTATCTATTTCCTTATTTCCTTTCCTCACTGGGCTATTTTTTCCTGTTGGAGCCCTTGGGCTTATAGCATCTTTCTTTTCCAACTAGGGTTATATGCTATAAGCCCAGAGGCTCCAACAGGGAAAATAGCCCAGTGATTAAAGGGAAAAAAGGAAGAATAAAATATCTTAAGAACAGTCATATTAAAATAAATATTTCCTATACAGTCTATAAAACCTTAAACAAAACAAGAGGAAGAAAAGTAAGTTAGAATAGCGTGCCTGAGTGTACCTTCAAGCAAGAGAACCCTAACCCAAGACAGTGGAAGACCATGGTACAGAGGCTATGGCACTACCCAAGACTAGAGAACAATGGTTTGATTTTGGAGTGTCCTTCTCCTAGAAGAGCTGCTTAATCAGGATAAAAGCAAATCTATTAATTTAATCAAATCCCTATTGTTTTTAAAAGCGTTAATCGGCATTTTCGAAATGCACGTTGTCGTTCGACTGAAATCGGCACTCATTTCTTTTTACCATTGAGATATCTATACGCTACGAATCTACCTTTCAAGAAATGTTGTTGTTATTGTTGTTGTTGTTGTTGTTGAGCACTCATTTCTTTTTACCATTGATATACCTACAAATCTTCCTTATAAGAAAATGTTGTTGTTGTTGTTTTTGTCGTTATTATTTTTACTAGCTAAGCTACATGCCTAGTTAGAAAAGCAGGATGCCATAAACCCAAGGGCTCCAACAGGGAAAAAATAGCCCTGTGGGAAAAGGAAACAAGGCGATAAATAAACTACAAAAGAAGTAATGAACAATCAAAACAAAATATTTCAAGAACATTAACAACATTAAAATAGATCTTCCATATACAGTGTCCCAAAACAATGTGTACACTCTTTGGATTGTTACAACTTGTTCAATTTATTGATATTAACGTGGAAAACAGATTCTTTTATTTTGAACATTCTGAAATTGCCCCATGTATCCTTACTTTTTCACTGTGCATTGTTTCTCTCCTGTGAACCTGTTTTCCACGTTAATATCAATAGATTGAACAAGTTGTAACAATCCAAAGAGTGTATACATTGTTTTGGGACACCCTGTACAGAGTATACACTTCACCTCTGTGATAGACTGGAATTGTTTGGGTAAAAACGAGCGGTCGAAGTCACTCGAGATCCGCAGAAAAAGGTAAAATCCATCAAGACTTTAGATCATTAGGAACCTCTCACGGGAATACTTCAATTTTAGTCTTCTTTGATAATAAGATAAGAGTCTTGGAAATCGAGTAGCATTCTATTATCTTATTGTGGGTGCTGGTTTAAGGGGGATAAGCAGAAATTTCTGACTTTTCAACAATGAATGATTCTAGATTCGGGAAAGAATCTAAGGTGGTATGACCTTAAAAGTATCGACGCATTTGTTAGTGTTTAGATGGTTTAAAGGTTTAAAGGCCGCTAATGAATGGCAGAGGCAAGGGACAGCGACAACGCCCTAGCAGGACAATGCCCATGAGACTGATCGTATATACATATGATCAGCGCCCAAACCCTCTCTCCACCCAAGCTAGGACCAGGGAGGGGACAGGCAGTGGCTGGTGATGACTCAGCAGGTAGTCTTTTACGCTTCCCCCAACCGACACCCCCCCCCCCCCCATCCTTGGCTCACAAGGATAGTGAGGTTGTACACACTTCAAGAAGCAATAGAGTTTGAGCGGGTCTCGACGTCGAGTCCGGCAGAACGCTAGGCCAATAGGCCACCACAACCCACTATTGTTAACGATAGATACAGTTCTGTATATTTTTAAGTCATTAACTAATAATAATAAAACTGTTATTGTTATTTTTATTACGACTACTATTACTACTATGAATTAGTATGAAATCATCCTTACTCAATTTTCTTTGTCTTCTCTTAACTTTGCACATATCCTATAGTGGGTTTCATTAACAGCAGTCTGAATCCAGTGCAAAAGACATTAACCACTTTATCCCTTGAAACTTTATTTTTCCACAGGTTTAAAGGCTGCATTTGACGTTGCCAATTATTATTATTATTATTATCATCATCATCATCATCATCATCATCATCATTATTATTATTATTATTATTATTAGCCAAGCTACAACCCTAGATGGAAAAGCAAGATGCTATAAACCCAAAGGCTCCAATA
>NC_090735.1:136678543-136686043 GCF_036898095.1 Palaemon carinicauda | reverse complement strand
AGAAGAAGAAGAAGAAGAAGAAGAAGAGGAGGAGGAGGAGGAGGAGGAGGAGGAGGAGCAGCAGCAGCAGCAGCAGCAGCAAAAATAGGTGGGGAAAATGAAACACAATTGTATGTAAAAGCCTTAATTCGATCGGTTAAAAATCTAACGAGGAAGAAGAAGAAGAAGAAGAGGAGGAAGAAGAGGAGGAGGAGGAGGAGCAGCAGCAGAAATAGGTGGGGAAAATGAAACAATTGTATGTAAAAGCCTTAATTCGATCGGTTAAAAATCTAACGAATAAGAAGAAGAGGAGAAAGGGGTGGGGTGGGAGGGAGACATGTCTTATCTCAACTTTGTCTATGCAATGCCATTGCAATCCTCAAATAGAAAACCTTTTTTTTTCCTCTCGCTGAATACAATGTGTCTTTTCCCGAACTTCAATTGACTTGAACAGGTAATTCAAAAGCAAGGAATTTATGGTTGCAAAAAGCTGTAATTTTCTTGTTTATATTTTCCGCTCGCGTTTCGGGTGGCGTAGGGGGGAGGGGGGGGGGCAGTAGAGGGAGAAGGGAGGGTGGAGCAGTAGAGGGGTGGGGAGGGGAATAGGATAGGTAGGGGATGGGTAGGATCCGCGTAAGGGACTGGGAAGGGGGAACGGTGTCTAGGAGAGAGATTGTGTGGAAGGTGTTACGATTTTCTTAGAAATACGATCTCTCTCTCTCTCTCTCTCTCTCTCTCTCTCTCTCTCTCTCTCTCTCTCTCTCTCTCTCTTCGAATATTTGGAAGTCGGAAGAGGGTCTATCATATGGATCATCACCTTACGTTTATGAATTTTTGTCTCTCTCTCTCTCTCTCTCTCTCTCTCTCTCTCTCTCTCTCTCTCTCTCTCTCTCTCTCTCTTCGAATATTTGGAAGTCGGAAGAGGGTCTATCATATGGATCATCACTTTACGTTAATGAATTTTTGTCTCTCTCTCTCTCTCTCTCTCTCTCTCTCTCTCTCTCTCTCTCTCTCTCTCTCTCTCTCTCTCTCTCTCTCTTCGAATATTTGGAAGTCGGAAGAGGGTCTATCATATGGATCATCACCTTACGTTTATGAATTTTTGTTCTCTCTCTCTCTCTCTCTCTCTCTCTCTCTCTCTCTCTCTCTCTCTCTCTCTCTCTCTCTCTCTCTCTCTCTCTCTCTCTCTCTCTCATTTCCACGATTCTTTAGAAAGAAATCATTGTATAATTTTCGCGATTTTGTAAAGCGACTCACGCGATATCTGCTCGGAATAAAGATAGAAAAAAAGTAGGAAGAGGAGGAACAGAATCACAAAGAGGAGAGGAAAGAGAAGGGAAATAGGAGTAGGGAAATGAGAGACAATAAGATCTCATTGATATTCCATATAGCACGCCTCCTGCAGTGCCCTGCTGGAACATGCTTAGCTTTCCAGATCTCCTCTTCTAATTAACAGTTGTCGCATCTCTCTCTCTCTCTCTCTCTCTCTCTCTCTCTCATGTCGACAACCATAAGTGTTGCAACGCAAGTTAATAGGAATTCGAAATAGGAAATCAATGGAACAGACTTTCACCGGATGTACACTATTAAAGATTTGCCGTAAAGAACGGTAAAACTCCTGGAATAAATGTTGCCAGACATTTACCGTTTCAAAAACGGATATATTGACGTTAAGGAGTGATATTACGGTCACCGACCCGTAAAAGATAATACCAAAGTAGGGTAAAAATTACGGTCGCATGTATTTCTGAAAATACGGTTGAGAACCGTATATTTTTACGGAAAATTACCGATTAAAATTACGGTTTTTTTTTTTTTTTTTAGTAGAGTAGTAAACAGTATTACGGTAAACGAGTTCAGGAATAAGACAAGATCATAAAACGTCTCTATACGTTTAAACCAAATTGTTCTACTAAAGAGCAAATGGAGTCTCCCATAATGGACAAAAAAGTCTTTGACACATACAAAATCCTTATAATTCATTGTAACACATATAGAAGAAAACAAGAAAAGAAATGTTAAAACAAAGTATTCTGTTACCAAATTAATTTCCAATTTCTTAAAGCACCACCTCTAAGAACTATGCTCATTTTCATAGTTTTCCAAGACAACATATAAGATTTATTTTACATTTCCAAATTTTTCATGACAATTTCAATACCATAATTTCCATTTCATGTTTTTCAAGACAAAATATATAAAGAATATAAATTTCTAAGGTTTACTCAAAGTATTTGAGGTGTTCTTATATGTAAATTGGCTTTGATATAGTTTGATCAAACGGAGGGAATGAATAATAATAATAATAATAATAATAATAATAATAATAATAATAATAATAATAATAATAATAATAATAATAATAATAATAATAATAATTAGAGGAATTGACGAGAGGAAAGGGAAATATATAAAGCAAAAGATACAGGCAGGTAAGGATCTTCATATTATTATTATTATTATTATTATTATTATTATTTGTTAAGCTACAACACTAGTTGGAAACGCAAGATGCTATAAGCCCAAGGGCTCCAATAGGGAAAAATAGCCCAGTGAGAATAGGAAATAAGGAAATAAATAAATGTGGAGAGCAAATTAACAATAAATCATTCTAAAAACAGTATCAACGTCAAAACAGATGGGTCATATATAAACTATGAAAAGACTTATGTCAGCCTGTTTAACACAAAAACATTTGCAGTAACTTTGAACGTTTGAAGTTCTACTGATTCAACTACCCGATTGGGAAAATCATTCCACAACTTGGTCACAGCTGGAATAAAACTTTTAGAATAGTGTGTAGTATTGAGCCTCTTGATGGAAAAGGCCTTGCTATTAGAATTAACTAGCTGCCAAGTATTACGAACCAGAGGGAATTGTCCAGGAAGATGTAAATGTAAAGGATGATCAGAATTATGAAAGATTCTTATGCAACATGCATAATGAACTAATTGAACGACGGTGCCAGAGATTAATATCTAGATCAGGAATAAGACATTTAATAGACCGTTTCTGTCCAACAAATTAAGATGAGAATCAGCAGCTGAAGACTAGACAGAACAATACTGAAAAAAAGGTAGAATGAAAGAATTAAAACACTTCTTCAGAATAGACTGATCACCGATAATCTTGAAAGACTTTCTCAATAAGCCAATTTTTTGTGCAATTGAAGAAGACACAGACCTAATATGTTTCTCAAAAGTAAATTTGCTGTCGAGAATCACACCTAAAATTTTAAAATAGTCATACAAAGTTAAAGAAATTGAGTTTTGTTAGGATTCAACTTCATACCCCATAATTTGCACCATGCACTAATTTTAGCTAGATCTCTATTAAGGGATTCAGCCACCCCAGATCTACATTCAGGGGATGGAATTGATGCAAAGAGAGTAGCATTACCTGCATATACAACAAGCTTGTTTTCTAGGCCAAACCACATGTCATGTGTATATAGTATGAAAAGTAATGGGCCAAGAACACTACCTTGAGGAACACCAGATATCACATTCCTATACTCACTATGGTGTTCATCAACAACAACTCTTTGAGATCTATTACTTAAAATATCAATGATAATAATAACTGTTTAAGTTTGAAAACAAGGGCCTTATGATTAACACAGTCAAAGGCAGCACTAAAATCAAGGCCAATCATACGAACTTCCTGACCAAAATCAAGGGATTTCTGTAGAGCATTGGAGATTGTAAGAAGGGCATCACATGCTCCAAGGCCTTTACGAAAACTAAATTGCAAATTAGGGAATAGATGATTACCTTCAGCAAATTTATTAAGACATTTTGCCAGAAGACGTTCAAAAACTTTAGATAATATGGGAGTTATGGAAATTGTGCAGTAATCAGTTGGACTTGAGCTACCACAAACACAATTACATAGAGGAGTAACATTACCAATTCTCCAGCAAATGCTAAAAGCTCCTCTTCTTGCTGAATTGCGCAAAATAACAGATAACTTTGGAGCTAAGAAATCTGCAGTCTTTATAAATCACAAAGGAAAAATACCATTTGGGTCTACACCTCCATAAGCATCAAGGTCCATCAACGGAGCTTTAATTTCACGAGATCGAAAAGCTAAACTAGTTAGTTTAGCCTCAGGAGAGCAGGAATGAGGAAGTTCAAGTTCTTCATTACTCTGTTTACTGTCAATAACATCAGCCAAAATGGTTGCCTTTTCCTTTGGACTGTGAGTGACTGAGCCATCTGGTTTAAGTCAAGGAGGAACTGTTGCATTTACACCAAAGAGTGCAAATTTAAGGGTAGACCACCATTTATGTTCCTGAGTTGTACCAGAAAGGTAATGCATCTTTTTCGCACACCAGCATCACTACATTAAGGTGTTGGTCGCCTGATGCACTCTCTTGAATGCCTTCCCTCAAGGGTATCCTCTTCCTTCAAACTTCTTCTTTCCATATCATTCATCACCTTACCTCGCCATCTAATTTTCTCTCTCTTTCAAGCTTCTCCCATCCCAGGTTCATCCCAAGCTCTTCTCATTCCTTCCCACCATCTATTCTCGACACATACTCGCGCCATCTCAGTCATTACACTCTTATCACCTCTGTAATTTTCACTATGCCTGGCATTCTTCTTATTTTATCCTTTTTCAATCTTTCAAGGAGGGATATTCCCATAATCCACATCGGCATTCTCATCTTTGTTTTCTCAAGCTTTGCTTTCTCTTTTCGTCTTAGAGCCCACGTTTCCAATTCGAAAATTTACACTGTTCTTATTACTGTGCTATAGGTCTTGGCTTTTAGCCTGATTGGCATTATCTTATCTCATACTACTCCTGCTACCTCCCTCTACTTCCTCCATGCTGCTTTCACCCTATTCTCAAAATTAAGCCCCACATCCTCCCTCCTGACTTATAGTAGATCCCAAGTACTAAAATGGTTCCACCTGTTTTATAACCGAGCCTCTACATTCACGCATGGCTATCCTGTCCCTTCTTCTTCTTCTTTGCCTGCATCTTTTCCCACAATTATGTGGGGTCGATGTTTCTGGCCAGCGTTCTCCATCTACCTCTGTCCCACACTTCATCACCGGTTAATCCCTTTGATCGAAGGTCATCCTTGATACAGTCCATCCACCTTCGCTTTGGTCTCCCTCTCCTTCTCGTTTCCTGTACCTCCATTTCCATCACTCTCCTCCCAAAATACTGTTCATCTCTTCTTATGACATGACCATACCACCTCAGTCTACTTTCTTGGATCTTATCTGATAGTTTTCTAACTCCTGTGGTACCCCTTATTACCTCATTCCGTATCTTATCTCTTCTTGTCACCCCGCACACCCATCTCAACATTCTCATCTCTGCCACATCCAGCTTCTTCTCTTCTGTCTTCTTTATTGCCCATGTCTCCGCTCCATACATCATTGCCAGTCTCACAACTGTTCTGTGTACTTTACCTTTCAACTTAACCCCTATTTTCCTGTCGCTTAGTACTCCAGACACTTTTTTTCAACTCTTCCATCCTGCTTGTGTTTTGTGGTTTATTTCTGCCCCCAGATCACCATCATCTGCAACTGTTGATCCTAAATACTTGCAATTTTCAACTCTTTTTCAATCTCTCTCCTTGTAAACTAACTTCCCCATTCTCCCCATTTTTTAATCTCAAATACTCTGTCTTTTTCCTGCTGATCTTCAATCCTGTATTTTCAATTTCTCTTCTCTACTCCTCCATTTTCTCTTCTACTACCTCTCGCCTAGTGTTACACAGTATAACATTTGCAGTAAAAAGCATGCACCAAGGAGACTGATCTCTAATATCTTGTGTTACTACAGCCATTACCAGATCAAATAGGTAAGGGCTCAATGCAGACCCCTCATGTAGTCCCACTTTTACTGGGAAACTTTCTGTTAAGCCTATACTGCTCTTAACATTTGCTTCTGCCCTCTCATACATATCTTAGGTGATTCTTATGTATTTCTCAGGGACTCCCTTTTCTCTCATACATCTCCACAGCTCCTGATGTGGTACTCGGTCGTATGCCTTCTCTACTGTATGTCAATAAAGACCATATGTATGTCATCTGGCTAAGCTGTTGAAGATAGTGGTTCCTCCTTTATGGCTATCCTGTCCCTACTTTTCCTTACTGCTCACCATAACCTCAGTCTTATCCACATTTACCCTTAAGCCACCTCTCTTCAAAGACTCTAGCCTCTCCACAAACCTTCTCTATAAGTCTTCCTCATTTTCAGCGGTAATCATCATATCATCTGCATATAGCAACTCTTACAACTCTCCATTTCTGATCTCGTCACTTAACTTATCATGACCTTAATGGTGATCCCCTGACGAATTTCAACACTAACTTCAAAGGTTTTCTATTTCCCCAACTTCTGTTATGACTTTTGTCCATCTAGACCATTCTAACCAGCTTCTCTGGATTTTCCTCTTCCTCAAGCATCAAAACATAATTTCTCTCGGGATTCTATAATAAGCCTCCCCTACTGGATATCTATAAAAAACACAGAAGAGCTTTCCGTTCCCCTCTAGTCTCTTTTCCTATAACTGCCATACTATAAAGATGGCATCCACCATCCCTTTACCACCCTAGATCTATACTGCTGTTTCTAAATCTTTACAATGTTTCATCTAGTCTTCTTCTTCTTCTTTGTCTGCATCTTTTCCCACTTCTATGTGGGGTCGATGTTTCCGGCCAGCTTTCTCCATCTACCTCTGTTCCACACTTCATCACAAGTTAATCCCTTTGATCGAAGGTCATCCTTACAATATTTCATCTAGTACCCTCTCTAAAACTTTCAAACCATGTTCTGTTAATTTGATTCCCTTTTAGTTACTACATTCCATACCATTACCTTTCTGCTTCAATATAGATACCATTACTCTCTCCTCCCAGTGTTTGGGTATTATTTCCGCTTCCCATATCGGTCCCAATAAATCCCGCATCCATTCTTGACCAATACAATTTGAAATTCTGATGGACCTGGTGCTTTGCCATTTTCCATTTTACTCAATGCCCACTTCACTTAAGTATTTCGTATCTCAATCACTGGCCCCTCCACCCCTCTGTGCTTCTCACACCTTCTCTCTCTATTTTCAGTATTCAATATTATTCAAAATACTCTCTTCATCTCATTTTAATGTTTTAATCCATATGCAATATACATCGATCTCTATCCTCGATGACTACCAGTCGTTCCAAATCCAGTCTTTGCCTTTTCTTCAAGTTTGAAATCTTATAGATATCTTTTTCTCCTTCCCTTGATCCTAGCCTTTCATTCAATTGCTCTACTGCTCTTCCATTGGATGTACCTACTTTCCTACTCGAATCTCTCTCGTCTTCCCCGTACCGTTCCTCTGCACCCCTGATATCTAATTATATGTATAATCAAATAAATTTAACTTTTTCCAAATTAGATGTCAAGGACTATCGTCGTAAAATGAGTGACGATAAGTTGATATAGGGGAAATCATTAACCATATGGTCATCATGAACTGCATTGACAAGAGTCTTGGGAGCATGAATTATTAATTCT
>NC_090735.1:136661043-136676043 GCF_036898095.1 Palaemon carinicauda | reverse complement strand
CATTAAAAGTAAAGACTCAGCAACCTGTCCCTGATGTATCAATACTCTCTCTTGATGAACCTTGATGCTTATGGAGGTGTAGACCCAAATGGTATTTTTCCTTTGCTTTTTCATCAAGACTGGAGAGTTATCTGTTATTTTGCGCAAGTCAGCAAGAAGCGGAGCTTTTACCAATTGTTGGAGAATTGGTAATGTTACTTCACAATGTAAATGTGTTTGTAGTAGGTCAAGTCCAATTGATTACTGCCCAATTTCAATAACTCCCATATTATCTAAAGTTTTTGAACGTCTTTTGGCAAAACGTCTTAATAGGTTTGCCTAAGGTAATCATCTGTACACTAGTTTGCAATTTGGTTTTCATAAAGGCCTTGGAGCATATGATGCCCTTCTTACAATCTCCAATGCTGTACAGATATCCCTCGATTGTGATCAGGAAGTTCGAATGATTGACCAGAATTTTAGTGCTGCCTTTGACCGTGTTATTCATGAGGCCCTTGTTTTCAAACTCAAACAGTTGGGAGTGGGTGGGTTGTTTCTTAGCATTATTATTGATATTTTAAGTAATAGATCTCAGAGTTGTTGTTGATGGGCACCATAGTGAGTATAGGAATGTGCTATGTGATATTCCTCAGGGTGGTGTTCTTGGCCCATTACTTTTCTTACTATATACACATGACATAAAATTTGGACTAGAACACAAGCTTGCTGCATATAAAGATGACGCTACACTCTTTGCATCAACTCCATCTCCTGAATGTAGATCTGGGGTTGCTGAATCCCTTAATATAGATCTAGCTAAAATTAGTGCATGGTGCCAAGTATGGGGTATGAAGTTGAATCCTAACAAAACTCAAAGTATGATTGTAAGTAGGTCAAGGACAGTGGCTCCTCAACATCTGGATCTCAGCATTGATAATGTTTCTGTAACTCTCTATGACTTTCAGAATTTTAGGTGATTCTCAACAGAAAATTTACTTTTGAGAAACATATTAGATATGTGTCTTCTTCAATTGTATGAAGTGTTTTAATTCTTTCATTCTACCTTGTTTCGAGTATCGTTCTCCTGTTTGGTCTTCAGCTGCTGATTCTCATCTTAACTTGTCGAACAGAAACTTTTAAATTTCTTATTCCTGATCTAGATATTAATCTCTGGCACCGCCGTTCAATTAGCTCATTATGAACGTTGCATAAGATTTTCATAATTCTGATCATCATTTACATACAGATCTTCCAGGACATTTCCATCCTGTTCGTAATACTAGGCAGGCAGTTAATTCGAATAGTCAGACCTTCTCCATCATAAGGTGCAATACTTCACAGTATTCTAGAAATCTTATTCCAGCTGTGACCAAGTTGTGAGATGATCTTCCTCATTAGGTGGTTGAATCAGCAGAACTTCAAAAGTTCAAACTTGCAGCAAATGTTTTTAAGTTGAACAGGCTGACATAAGTCTTTTTATAGTTTATATATGAAATATCTGTTTCGATGTTACTGTTTTTAAGATATTTCATTTTAGTTGTTCATTATTTCCCGTATAGTTTATATAATTCCTTATTTCGTTTCCTCGCTGGGCTATTTTTCCCTGTTGGAGCCCTTGGGTTTATACCATCTTGCGTTTCCAACTAGGGTTATAGCTTAGCTAATAATAATAATAATAATAATAATAATAATAATAATAATAATAACACCGCTCAAACTATCTTACATATGGGGAATATATTTTTGATACATTTTTTATATTTGAAGTTCATTTAAAACTAGACCATAATCGTGTAACAAATCCTATTCATGCCCAGTAATGTCTCATGTTCTAAATATCCATACATGACTTTTCAAAACTATTTAGCCTAATGAAATAAAGTCTTGTTAGACCTTCGAGTCTTTGAGTGTTCAAATTCCTTCTTTGATGTGCTCACTTCGTGAAGAGGTTCCCAGCTGCAGTAAATGAGACTATTTTAACTATAAAACATTCCTAGCGACTGTAACTTTTTATAGAAGAAACTGAGAATTTCTCTGTTTTTTAGGGCTTCGAAATTTTAAGATACATTGGTTTTATATTTAAGATTTAGATTTCTATTTATCATAGATTTTTTACCCTCATAATTCATTCATTTTTTATTCAATATATCTAATAAATATCTTATTCAATTCATTTCTTAATATTAATATAAGCATTTTTCTTCCCGCTGTTAATCGGGTCAGCTCTGTGAGAGTCGAGCTCGACTCATGGACTGGTTAATCACCTTTTAATAATGATAAACTATTTGCCTAAAATGCACTACTATCATCCTTCCCATAATTTACAGGAAAGGATAACCTCACAAGCCAAAAAACGGAAGAGACACGTGCTCAGCTACAAAACGGACATTACTAGGCCTAGAGCGGAACAGAAATAACGCAGAGCGGAACTAGATTAAAACAATGGCTGTCATTTGGCTCCAAGGGCTGGTATCTATTTTGGCACACCTATGGATGCCTGGAAAATGCGAGTCAGCAACATCAGAATCAGTATCCACAACTCCAAGTAACTTTCCATGGCTGTATCCAGTTATTGCACCTCCCACGGACCACACAATACCTCTTTGCAACAACAGAGTTACCAACAGCTGCTTTCTACCAGGACCTACAGCAATGGTAGGTCGACGGTGTTCTGTAATGCTTTCCAAACCTTTGGGTGTCAGCAAACATTTAATGTGAAGATATGTTCTCTCATAATGACCAAAAATTTAAATCTTATTCAGTTTTACCATATCTATATCTATTCCCCATTCTCCCTTCAATGAGGCTTAATAATTTTGTTCCTTTAATTTTTTTTTTTGTAGTCATACATCAAAGACTTTGTCTTTCCAACATCCTTGGTACACGGGGTGCTGAGGTCATAGTTATTTGAGACTTGAAATTTTAAATATCAATCAAACATTAGTTCAACTTCCCTGCAATATAAAATAAAACGATGCTTATACAAGAATCATGCATTCTTATTTCTTCTTTATTTGCCGCTTCACCATACAGCCGTGGGATTCTGCCCACAAGTTCTGCCGGAGCCAGAACGGATTTCTCATCGCCAAAACCCATCAGTTAAAGTCTGTGAGTAGCTACTGGCCTCCTCAGAACTTGACAGTCGAACTGAATGACTCAGCGTCCTCCTTTCGACTCAGAAATCTATCTGTTCAAGACCTAACCTGGACTGCGCTGACAAAACACAATGGACATTACCAGTGGCTCTCGCAATTTCCTGGTAAGACGTCAATGTATTTTAATACTCTAGGAGGACATTCTCTTTTAAAGAATCAGTCAATACATTCTTATACTCTAGATCTAAGACACCTTTTTTTTTTTTAGAATTACATTCCATTACGCAGTTTATTATTTGTCAGCAGGCAATACTTTAAAAGTGTCGATTTGCGGCAATATTTGGAAGTGGCTTGCCTGTTATGTACCAATTTGTTTCAAGTAACCTTGTAATTTGTTTTAAAAAATTAGCTTCGTATCTTAAATGTAGTTAAGAATTTTAACCCCATTATTTCCATATTTGTTACTATCAGTTTCATTAACCGATCTTGATATACAAAGCACAAATCAATAATTGTTCCATTTTTTTTTCTCGAATACTAGGCTACAATTCTAAAAGATGCCAAAACGATATTGGTTTTATTTAATAATAATCACGA
The DNA here is from genome assembly GCF_036898095.1 of Palaemon carinicauda. NCBI lineage: Eukaryota > Metazoa > Arthropoda > Malacostraca > Decapoda > Palaemonidae > Palaemon > Palaemon carinicauda. Next base: position 136,672,372 of record NC_090735.1, on the reverse strand, counting down.
GTTCTGTAACTGAGAAATTAAAGTTTCATAGATTATTTTCCAGCTATTGGTCAATTTGTCCCTTGGTCTCCACCGAGCAAATGCTCCCAACAATGTGGAGGTCATGATGTCCTCAACCAACGTACCCATCTTCTCTCATGCTGCCAGCCACTGCTCTTCTTTTGTTTTTTACCCGAAATCCCTTCTTGGCAAAGTAAGTACAAAAGAGTAGCAGTTAACCTGCCAAAATATGCTTAAGTATCTTTATATATTAACGCTAACATCACCCACATATGCGACGATAGTCTACATAGGCCTAAATGTATTCATATCCTTTCGACACTCTTCTTACCGAATCGCTTTTACGTAACTTTTGTCGTAAACGAAGACTTTTCTCCTTAAAATGTATATGTTTTATCTCAATTCTCACTTTCCTTTAGCTTTAGAACATGTTCGCCATAATGTAGTTCCAAACGTATTTTCATGATCGAAAAAGCACATTTTACCAGCGAAACAAACAAATGATTGAGACCTAGCCGAAGGTTCCCCACCTAACCTAACTTAGGACGCCTTACCTTAACCTAAGTGTCTTACCTTATGGTTTGAAAGTGTGGATCCAAGGTTGCCCTCGACGGTTCGATGGTCTCAGTTGGAGGTAAAGGAAGTGATTAATGAAAAGGACTATTTTCCATGGCCCAAAATTTGTCTTTTGAAAATAAATACGTCTTCGTAACCAGAAGCCGTATGAAAAAAACACATTTCTTGGTCTTTCAAATTGGGTTTTCCCTTAACACTAAGTCTACAGTTTTATGGACTTGGCACAATTTATGATTACACAACAACTTGCCACTAGCTTCTTCGTGTTTAAATCAATTGGAAATGACATTATAATAAGAATGTTTACATCCGGGCCCAAGAAACATTCGTCTGAAAGTAACGAGAGCGTGGAGGAACTCGTATTAAAATGAGTTTATGAAGAAGAAAGAATCGGCCCCGCAATGAAGGTACGTGATTGGTCTAAAAGTCACCATAAACAAGGCGCTGATTGGTCACTTAGGCGCTGATTGTAATATCAGCCCAGTTCTAATATGAAAAAAAAAATGGGAAGCTAAATTTAATTATTTTGGCGGAAACTCTTCGTTTACCACACAAGTTACTATTATAACAAAGTGATTTGGCAAGAAGAATGTTTGAAGGATCACACTTAAGATTTCGTTGATGCTAATATAGGCTACTGTACACCTAACTGTCTTGGGTATAAAAATCCCAGTGCATTCTTGATGAGAAGCTAATGAGTTTTACATCCGAGTGCATTCTGAATATCATACGTGAGCTTATTATTTTTTAATAAAATGCAAACACTTACTGTAGCATTCTTGGTGAAATACAAATGCAATAAGTAGCAAGTAAGTACATCTATAAGATATAACATCTGGCAAGTATTGGTCTAGACAAAAATCTAAATTTAAAAGTATAGACTTTTGCTTTCCATAAACAAACAGTAGACTACACTCGCATTGATAATGTGCTTATAATTGAATATAAAGACATTAGTATTTAATATACACTTAAAGTAATATCTAACATAATCCACTATACTTTCTAAACCACCGTACCCTAACTTCAGGTGAAATTGATTCAAATGATTTTGAACTACGAGTTAGCGCCAACATGAAGTCAAACAATGGATGGGTGGAAGTTTCCGTAACAGACTTCTCAGACCTAGTCATTGACTGCTCGGCCTTCCATAAAAAGTCTGGCAGCCTTCTGGAAGTTCAGCCGTCGGTTTTCTGGTCAAAGGTAAGTCTAATGTCGACTTTAGTACTTAGATCAGCTATGTTAATAAAAAAAAACTTTAGTACATAGATGGGCTATGTTTAAAAACTTTAGTACTTAGATTGGCTATGTTAAAAAAACTTTAACACTTAGACCAGCTATGTTAATAAACTTTAATACTTGGATCAGCTATGTTAAATTAACTGATACTTAGATCGCCTATGTTAAAAAAAAACTAATATATAGATGGGCTATATTTAAAAACTTTAGTACTTAGATTGGCTATGTCAAAAAAACTTTTAACACTTATACCGGCTTTGTTAGAAAACTTTAGTACTTAGATCGGCTATGTTATAAAAAAAACATTACTACTTAGATCGGGTGTTAAAAACTTTTAGTACTTAAATCGGCAATATTAAAATAACTTTAATACTTGGATCGGCTATGCTAAAAACCTTTAGTACTTAGATCGCCCATGTTAAAAAATCTTTAATACTTACGTCAGCTATGTTGAAAAACACTTTAATACTTAGATGGCCTATGTTAAAAAAACCTTTAGTACATAGATGGGCTATGTTTAAAAACTTTAGTACTTAGATTGGCTGTTAAAAAAATTTAACACTTAGACCGGCTTTGTTAAAGATTTTTAGTACTTAGATCAGCTATTTAAAAAAAAAACTTTAGTACTTAGATAGGCTATGTTAAAAACAACTTTAGTACTTAAATCGGCTATGTTAAAAAATATGAACACGACGTCCTATGGTGTTTTTAAAAGACTAGGCTAATAATTACTTTTAGGGTTATTTACAATATTTCTAAAGTAAACGGCAATTGGTTATAATTTCAGTAAATCCATTCTGATTTTTCTCTTATTACTATTTTCTTTGCGAAACGTGTTTATTTTTTTTTCTTAGCTATACCTCAATGGTCTCACATGGTTATATATTTTTTAAATTATTCTATCATCTATAATGTTAATCAATGTATGTGTTATATACAGTATATATATATATATATATATATATATATATATATATATATATATATATATATATATATATATATATATATATATACGCACACACACATACACACACACACACACATATATATATATATATATATATATATATATATATATATGTATATATATATATATATATATATATATATATATATATATATATATATATATATGCATGTATGTATGTCTGTATGTGCATACTACCACACATCTTTGACTGGGGGTGGCGTTAATAGATTTCAGCATTCTGGTATCTAATCAAATGATTAGAGGTGAGGTGGCTATTTCTACGATAATATTTCTTGAGTATAGCACACACTAGAACCCATTTAAATTAGTTTATAGGGTTGGAGTAACATCGACGCATGCAACTGGGCTCCATATGGAATATGGAAGCTAAATAACTGTCCTTCCCATTTAGTTATTTTTGCACTGTGTAGTGGCAGGTATATCATCCTTCTCCTTTCCTGGAAGCCAACCGGATTGTTTTCAAATATTATTATTATTATTATTATTATTATTAAAACCCAAGCTACAACCCTAGTTGGAAAAGCAAGATGCTACAAGCCCAAGGGCTCCAACAGGAAAAATAGCCCAGTGAGGAAAGGAAATAAAGAGATAAGATACATGTAATAAATAATCAAAATAAAATATTTTAAGAACAGTAACAACATTAAATTAGATCTTTCATAGATAAACTATAAAAACTTCAAAACAAACAAGAGGAAAAGAAATAAGATAGAAAAGTGCTGATTTGGGGATAATGAAGAGAAATTGCAGAGACTAGCGAAATAGTTTGAGAGTGATTACAAGAGAAGGCAGAGGTAAAACAAATTTGAGCAAATTTAAGGTTACAAGGGTAAATAGAAACAAAGACCACGGAGTGGTGAATGTGATATGGATGCTGAAAAATAAGGCATGTGGTTTATTCATGTTGGCAATTGGTATCACAAGGCATGTAATGGATGACGATAGAGGGAGCCGAAGTCATGACGTCAGTTACCACGGCAACAGCCTAAATGGTTCAAGCATAAAAATTGCTCGAAAAGATCCTCATTGTGCGGGACAGTTGCTTTCAACATAACGAATAGGATTTACTTCTTTTCTGATGATAGAAAAATACACAATGCATGTAAACATAAACATTACAGTTCAGACCACATACTGTCCTTTTCCTATACAAATGGGATAATGACTGGAAAAGACCAGTTAAAGAGTGGCTGTGTTAGAACACTGGCATAGTCCTAGGTTTGTGAGTGTCTGAGACAGATGTGAACCAGATCGTGGTAATTTGACGCCAGACTTCGGCTCCCTATTGGGAAGAGCACGAAGTGTATAGGCAGGTCATTTAATGAAGGAACATGTTGAACCAACTATGCTCCATACTAAGGAAGTGTAATATTGAATGCAAAGGAAGGAAAAGGGTTGAACTTATTATTGAGTGTATGGGGTAAAAGAAAGGCTGAAAGGGTGATATAATATGGAAGTATATGGAATATGGAAGCTAAATAACTTAATATGGGTTAAAGAATAGATCATAGTGTTTTGATGAGACTTTGCAATCATAAAAATAATGGAGGACTGCAGGCTGATGAAAATCGAATATTGTTAAGAAGTGTCAATTGGGAGGAGGAGATAAAGACATTGAAAGTTGAATAGATGGGATGACTATAAGAGGCACTGGGAAAGGAGACCAAATACCAAAGAAGCATAATAAAAGGACAAGTTAGAGAAGAATACCCTTGTATAGGGGGTTTGACACCCAGATTGATGATCATTGTTATTGTAAACACACACACACACACACACACACACACACACACACACACACACATATATATATATATATATATATATATATATATATATATATATATATATATATATATATATATACGCATATTTGTTAAACAGATGAAATATTCCTAGGGGAAATTACATAAACTACAGTCGCCAATATTCAATTATCATTTGTTTCAGGATGGAGTTTACATAGATCACCCGGTCAGGAATCTCCTCCCTGCGACATTCTATGACGCCACGAAATTTGACGTGCCACTTGATGGATCAAACACGTCCCACCCAGAACTCAAACAAGGAACATTCTGGTGCGAGTCGTGGGTCCCAAATTCGCCTCTCCGCATCGCGAGCAACAAGATTTTAGTAACGCTCAAGGAATGGTTGGTTCTGATAGCAGACGCAAATAGAGATGAACCCTTCAGCCCGGATTGTTTGGACAACCTTACTGAGAAAATGCGTGAGAAATTACGAGAGACATTCAAGCCTGTTTTGCCTAATATTGGCAGCTACACTGTCGATGTGATTAATGTTCAGAAAAATGTATCAAAAGATCAAAAGAGAATGTTGGTGAGTTATAAATTTCATGTACATTTGCCTACTGCTGATAACTGTCTTGAGCACATCTTGGATATTATGAAAGACAATAAGGTTCTTTTTAGTAACAAAGGTTACCTCAATACCTCATCTATATACTTTGGAACATATTGCGTTGAACAAAGGGTAAACTACCATTATGGAAACGTCATAGTGTGGCCCTTTTCAAAAGCAGGTAGAGTCAACCCTAAAAATTACAGGTGTAGGACAACAAATAATAAATTGAATTATGGCTATTGCCAATGGAATTACACTCACGGTGCTTCTATAGAGTTTGATCCCTCTGAGTGCAAGAGCTTTGAGTTCTGTCCTTCAGGGTACACGAGTATAGCAAATCATCTTTGCATGGCTGTCTCAAAGCCTGACACATGGGATAATGGATTGAAAGATATGTATAGAATTCCCAATGTAACTGGCATTCTTGACTTACTGGATTCCCCTCACTTTGATGAATTTTTACATTATGTGTATGATTTAGGTAATCAGTCATTGATAGACAAATATGGAAGCTCTGTCATATGGCTTCCATTACGAAGGGTGATAGACAAAGGTCCTCTGGAATATCTTGGCCCGGGGGAGTTGATTTATCCATACAAGGAGTACAAGCAGGCCGAATCATATGGAATCTCTTGGGGACCACATCAACCAGCCAATAGTCAAAATTGTTTAGCTCTAAACTTGATAACTAAAAATCTTTTGACTCTTGACTGCAGTAATGATTTGCCTTACATCAGCTTCTTGAATGTTTCTGGTTTAGAAAAGATTCCAACATACAAATGGAAGTCTATAACGCCACAATTAATTGTAAATGATACCCGTTGTCCAGAGGACTGGTTCTCATCTGCATTTTACAATGAAAAGATAATTTGCTTCAAACTATTTTTAAACATAGGGAACACCACTTGGCAACGAGCGGAAAACTTCTGCAAGCATAATGGAGCTGATTTGCCCACACCTGGCAAAGGATTTTTAGACTGGGTTTTTCGACAACATATTAGTGAACAGAATGCGGCAAGTGTTTGGATGGCAGGAGATTCTGCGTATGGAAATGGCCAGATCATGGAATTTGTAAACTGGAAAGCCTCCACAGATTATTCTCAAACATATGGCTCTCTTAGCACAGAAGGCTGGGAGAAAGAACCTAGAAATGCAATGAAATCAAACATCTTATGTCAAATGGAGATCAACTCAAATTATGAACCACGAATGAATTTACACATAGAAAAGAAAAAAAGAAAATTAAAATCCCTGGGATTTAAACGTGAGGTATTGATTTCAACAGTCTGCTTAGAAGTGACTGATTTTTCAGGGGATTCAAATGACATAAAATGTTATGTCAATGGTAAATATGTTCCCTTAGAGAAAATAAATAACCCTTCCTGTACTTACAGTGTTGGGAGATTACAAGGATATTATCAATGCCATCTTTGGGGGAAGAATCCATCAGTTTATATCAAATCTAATGAAGTCCTTAACATTGTCACAGATGTTTTGACCTTTGCTGTAACTTTAGTACAGGATGTTTCTTACAGTCCAGAAAAACACGATAGTACTTTCATCTATGAGACTAAAATTGATTATATAACAGACTGTGCCACCTCCTTTATTGGCTACATAGAAAGTAATATAGATGACATAGTTGTTTCAAGTAAGAACTTATTCTATACCCCGGGCCAAAAGAACTCCACTTTATTTCACAATTTTAATATTGAAATGAAAACAAGAAATCCCTCTGATATCTTAATAAGTGAATATGACATGCTGGTACAACTTGTGGCCCTGTTTACTCAGGACCGGAATTTTTCGGGTTGTGAATTAGCCAGCATTCAAAGCACCGTAGGCTGTTTAGGAGAAGTCACAAAAGTTTATGGATCGTCCGAGATGAATCTTTCATGGCCTACTGTTATGGGGAACAAAGTTGTTTTGCCAAAAGAACTCTGCATAAATGACAAAGGAGAACCAGTTTGCCGAAAATGTGAGGGTAATTTCCTACAGGGATATCACTGGGGTGAAATTTCTGATGGTTGTACAGGTGAGCCGACTGATGTCACAAAATCCTTATGGAACATCAGTCAGAGTGAGAGAAGTGATGACCTCAAGGTCATATCTAATCTTATATCTGATGGGGCTAAGCTTCTGCCAGTCGATATACATTTTCTTGCTACAAAATTCCAGCATATTTCCAGAACAGGAGTTCCTAATGGAATAGGATTAGAGCAAATAGTTGAAATGCTCAATAATATCATGGAAGCAGATGAAGAGGCTTTCGAATCTGTTCAACTTAAGCTCAATAGTTCTGGCATCCTTTTTGAAGCATTTGAAAATATTACATTTAAGATTAATCTGCCACCTTCCAATGGAGGAGACAGGGTAAAATTTGCAACAAGGAAACTGGTTTCTGTTGAGCGTTTAGATTTAGAAGTGAATTCCAGTATAATAGGCTATCAGTCAGTTGATGGTGGAAGAAAACAAAAAACAATTAAGAAAAATTATGATGAAAAATCTATCAATGGGGATACTGCCATTATATTCCCAGAAAATCTCACTTACATTGTTGCAAACATGGGATCTGAAAAGGAAATGGAAACAGTGAAGCTAACATTTGCTGTTTACAGGACCCCTAAGCTGTTTCAGGATCATTCATCCTTTCCAAACTACTCAGTAAAAGGAGACATTGTGCAAGCTAGTTATGATGGCAAGATAGTCAAAGACCTGGGAGAGCCTGTGAAGCTTCTATTCAGGCGCTCTGCCATGGGAAATGATTCGAAATGTGTCTTTTGGGACTTTGGGAAGAATAATGGCCTAGGTGGGTGGTCGACTGATGGATGCTGGAGAGGGGTGCAGATGGGTGATTATGACGTTTGCCTTTGCAACCACTTAACATGTTTTGCTCAGCTCATAAATTACAATGAGGAGGCATTTGGTGGTCTTCATGCTATTGCTTTAGATATCATAACATTAATAGGTTGCAGTTTGTCTATTGTTGGGCTCTTGATGGTTTTTGCAACTTTCTGCCTTTTTAAAAAATGGCGAAGGTCTTTAAGCAACAAAATTCTGGTAAATTTGTCTATCTCTGTGTTTTGTAGCATTGTTATTTTTCTTGCTGGCATTAATCAGACATGGAACACCATCTTATGCCGAAGTGTCGCTGTTTCTCTCCACTACTTTATCCTTGCCTCCTTTGGTTGGATGCTTGTTGAAGCAGTTCACCAGTATCTTAAATTCGTCAAAGTTGTCGGTACCTACATTCCAAGATTTTTATGGAAAGCTTCAGTAAGTGCCTGGGGTCTGCCAGTTCTACCCATCATTGTAGTTTTGGTGTATGATAGTACACTCTATGACAATAAAGGGTCAGATGATCTCGAAGATGCCATTTGCTGGATGTCGAGTGAGTGTTTCATGTACGCATTTCTCCCACCGCTGGCAGTTACCATGATGGTTAACCTGATAATGTTCACCATGATAATCCATGGAGCCGTTTGCGGCAGAGCGCGGGTGAATTCCACTATGTCGGAACGATCCCTTTTCTTGAGCCAGTTGAGCATGGCAGTTTGTGTATTCTTCCTGCTCGGTTTCACTTGGATATTTGGCCTTTTATCAATATGGAAGGGTCGCTTGTTATTTTCCTACCTCTTTTGCATTTTCAATACACTTCAAGGATTTTTTATATTTCTCTTCCACTTGTGTCGAGAGCGGACGGCAAGGAGACTATGGAAGGATTTCCTCTCTGTGATAACCAGGGTTCCTGTGTCAACCTCTGACCCCGTCCATTCTAATAACATTCATTCCTTACAGCGTAGATACCATTTAGACAATGTCACGTACAATCAGGGAGGAGGAATTCTAGTTCTTCCTCGGAGAGTGTCTGCCGAGACTGTCCGAACAATGTCTACTTTGGGCAACTCTCGGAGAGTGTCTGCCGAGACTGTCCGAACAATGTCTACTTTGGGGAACTCTCGGACCTCTTACAGACCTTAGTCAGGGGATGGGGCACTCCCGTAAAATGTCCGAAGCGGAACTAAACAAGACTTTAAAATGATCTTGTACTGATAGTTTTGTCAGAATTGTTGATAAGCTTGGAGTGTTACTTCTTTATTATCGCACTAGTTACCTGTCTACTCACATTTCTAACGATGTATTTATGATTGTATTTATGAAGAATGAAGTGGTACGTATCTACAAAAGCAAGTGTTACTGATTAATCCGAATGTTTTGTTGTTCACAGTAGGTTGTAACCTGGAATTTTATATAACGATTGCTGCCCTTTTCATAGAAGGAACTAATAGAATATAAGTTTCTTTGTAAATAAAGATTTCCTAAAGTTATTTGTTTCTTTTACTATGTCCCTGTACATAATTCTTATTATCTCCTTCATGCTTGCACTTATCATATGTGATATAACTAGTAATGAGTGAGAATTAATAGCCCCAAACCTAAATTCTTATGCATAATAGTCCATTTCTTTTAGCGAGGCAGATTTGCACCGACTCGCTGGGGTTCCCCTTTAGCTCGGAAAAGTTTCCTGATCGCTGATTGGTTAGAATTATCTTGTCCAACCAATCAGCGATCAGGAAACTTTTCCGAGCTAAAAGGGCACCGCTGCGAGTCGGTGCAAATATGCCTCGCTAAAAGAAATGGACTATAGTAGCTAATAACAACATAATGACATACAGTATTTCAGCAACATTACCTTATTTCTTTCAAGATCCTTATATTGGTTATTATAGATTTGGATTATTCATTGACATTTTAAAATGCTGAGAGCTGTAAAAGGATTAAATGAAGTCTTACATATCTAACAAAGGAATCGTAAGAATCCAGGAAGCGATTCGGAATCCTCATAGGATTGTAATGTCAAACATCTCTGGAGAAATTTATTTTCTGTCATTAAGTTAAAAAAAACCAGATTTTGATTAGTAATACCGTCAATTTAGTTGATAAAAGCCTCTAATTTAACTGAAGTTAACGAAAATTTCTACTATTTCCGACGGTATATAAGTAAATTATATCTCATCCCAAACCTGCATATAATAAAATGCAAACAATGAACAATTTCTCGAATTGGAAGAGCTCTGAATCTAATCAAACTAAACATTGATAGCTCTAAATGAAGTAGTAGAGCAAACAAGTTCAATTTATAATTGATACAAACCTCTTTAGAAATGTTTCGGTAAATAGACGTCTTTTTCCTACGGAGAAAACAATTTTATGTCACGGCTCTTGCGTTGGCAGCCCGTATTATTATTATTATTATTATTATTATTATTATTACTTGCTAAGCTACAACCCTAGATGGAAATGCAGGATGTTATAAGCCCAGGAGCCCCAACAGGGAAAATAGCCCAGTGAGAAAAGTAAACAAGGAAAAATAAAATATTTTGAAGGACACCAGGTCTAAAATGGACCCTAGCTCCAAATTGGACGGCAGGTCCAAAATGGACTCTGGCTCCAAAATGAACCCCGGCTCCTTCAAGGACCCCGGCTCTTTAAAGGACGCCAGGTCCGAAATGGATCCAGGCTCCAAAATGAACCCCGGCTCCTTCAAGGACCCCGGCTCTTTAAAGGACGCCAGGTCCGAAATGGATCCTGGCTCCAAAATGAACCCCGGCTCCTTCAAGGACCCCGGTTCTTTAAAGGACGCCAGGTCCGAAATGGATCCAGGCTCCAAAATGAACCCCGGCTCCTTCAAGGACCCCGGCTCTTTAAAGGACGCCAGGTCCGAAATGGATCCTGGCTCCAAAATGAACCCCGGCTCCTTCAAGGACCCCGGCTCTTTAAAGGACGCCAGGTCCGAAATGGATCCAGGCTCCAAAATGAACCCCGGCTCCTTCAAGGACCCCGGCTCTTTAAAGGACACCAGGTCCGAAATGGACCCTGGCTCTAAAATGAACCCCGGCTCCTTAAGAACAGTAACATTAAAATAAGTATTTCCTATATAAACTATAAAAAACTGTAACAAAACAAGAGGAACAGAAATTGGACAGAATAGTGTGCCCTAGTGTACCCTAAAGGTAAACAACGTTTCTGGCAGGACGTCTACTTGTTGGAACGCAGAAACGTAGGAATGGAACTGACAACATCATTTAAAAAGACTCGCAAATCATACCTGGTTTAAATAATAAACTGCGACTCCCCTTCTCTTTCCATTTCCCACCG
>NC_090735.1:136641043-136653543 GCF_036898095.1 Palaemon carinicauda | reverse complement strand
CTTTGGGCTTTAGCATTTTGCTTTTCCAACTAGGGTTGTAGCTTAGCTTCCAATAATAATAATAATAATAATAATAATAATAATATCTATATTTAGATAAGAGTAAGTAATATACCAAGAACATGCCTAGATGGACAATAACTAATATAGGCCTAGAGTGGATTCATTCTCAAGCACCTGGAATAATAATTTGTTTATGAATATTGAAGCTTCTTAAAGTGACCTGACATTTTCTATAAATCTGAGGCAAAGAAAAAGGTTCTTACTATGTTTGGCTGAATTATGTATACTGGCATCTCAAAAAACTATGGCTATCTACAATAAAAAAATTGAAATGTACTTTAAAACGATTAACCAGACTGAAACAGAATAAACTGGCGATAAAAAGTTTGTTTCTAAAGCTTTAACAAACAATCTCTGCACCGATTCAGTATTATTATTATTATTATTATTATTATTATTATTATCCTCCTCCTCCTCCTCCTCCTCCTCCTCCTCCTCCTCCTCCTCCTTCTTCTTCTTCTTCTTCTTCTTCTTCTTCTTCTTCTTCTTCTTCTTCTTCTTATTATTATTATTATTATTATTATTATTATTATTAGCTAAGCTACAACCTCAGTTGGAAAAGCAGGATGCTATAAGCCTAAGGGCTCCAACAGTGAAAAATAGCCCAGTGAGGACAGGAAACAAGGAAATAAATGAACTACAAGATAAATAATGAACAACTAAAATAAAAAAATATTTTAAGAACACTAACAACATTAGTTGCATAACCAAAAATGTATGAACAACCTCCCCCCCCCCAAAAAAAAAAAAATCCCCACTCCTCATATTTACCTGACGATGAAGTCGTATATGACGACGTAATATTCGTCGTCTTTATAGCAGGCACCAAATTCAGTGAGTCTATATTTCATGTCTGCCAATTCCTTGCGGACTCGCTGCGGGTCCAGTAGGTAACCCCCGACTGTGTAGACGTATACAATGACGTCATTTAACGAAGTGATGTGGACTTCGGGCTGTAAGAGGGGGTAAGTTTATTACGAAAAAATGGTGGATTTGGTTATAAATAATTAAGAGGAGATTTAGCATTGAAGAGTGGTAAAAATTTGGAGATTGAGCATTGAAGAATGGTAAAAATTTGGAGATTGAGCATTGAAGAATGGTAAAAATTTGGAGATTGAGCATTGAAGAATGGTAAAAATTAGGAGATGAAGCATTGAAGAATGGTAAAAATTTGGAGATTGAGCATTGAAGAATGGTAAAAAATTTGGAGATTGAGCATTGAAGAATGGTAAAAAATAGGAGATGAAGCATTGAAGAATGGTAAAAATTTGGAGATTGAGCATTGAAGAATGGTAAAAATTTGGAGATTGAGCATTGAAGAATGGTAAAAATTTGGAGATTGAGCATTGAAGAATGGTAAAAATTAGGAGGTAGGGCATTGAAGAATGGTAAAAATTTGGAGATTGAGCTTTGAAGTATGGTAAAAATTTGGAGATTGAGCATTGAAGAATGGTAAAAATTAGGAGGTAGGGCATTGAAGAATGGTAAAAATTTGGAGATTGAGCATTGAAGAATGGTAAAAATTTGGAGATTGAGCATTGAAGAATGGTAAAAATTTGGAGATTGAGCATTGAAGAATGGTAAAAATTAGGAGGTAGGGCATTGAAGAATGGTAAAAAATAGGAGATGAAGCATTGAAGAATGGTAAAAATTTGGAGATTGAGCATTGAAGAATGGTAAAAATTTGGAGATTGAGCATTGAAGAATGGTAAAAATTTGGAGATTGAGCATTGAAGAATGGTAAAAATTAGGAGGTAGGGCATTGAAGAATGGTAAAAAATAGGAGATGAAGCATTGAAGAATGGTAAAAATTTGGAGATTGAGCATTGAAGAATGGTAAAAATTTGGAGATTGAGCATTGAAGAATGTTAAAAATTAGGAGATTGAGCATTGAAGGATGGTAAAAATTAGGCGATAGAGCACTGAAAATGGTAAGAATAAGGAGAATGTTAAAAATTAGGAGATAGAGCATTGAAGAATCGTAAAAATTAGGAGGCTGAGCACTGAAGAATGTTAGAAATTAGGAGAGAGATAGAGCATTGAAAAATGGTATAAATAAGGAGGCTGAGCATTGAAGAATGGTATAAATTAGGTAATAGAACATTAAAGAATGGTAAAAATTAGGAGGCTGAGCATTGAAGAATGTTAAAAGTTAGGAGGTAGGGCACTGAAGAATGGTATAGATAAGGAGGCTGAGCATTGAAAAATGTAAAAAATTTGGAGGAGATGGAGCATTGATGAATGATAAAAATTAGGAGGCTGAGCATGAAACAATGTTAAAAATTAGGAGATAGAGCATTAAAGAATAGTAAAAATTAGGAGTCTGAGCATTGAAGAATGTTAAAAATTAGGAGATGGAGCATTGAAGAATGTTAAAAATTAGGAGATGGAGCATTGAAGAATGTTAAAAATTAGGAGATGGAGCATTGAAGAATGTTAAAAATTAGGAGATGGAGCATTGAAGAATGGTAAAAATTAGAAGGCTGAGCATTGACAAATGTTAAAAATAGAGTATATTCTTTGAATTTCTGCTTTTCGTTTGCATACCATAAAATGTTCAGACTCAAAGATAAAAAGTTTTTTTATCAATTACATCTTCAGTTTGATTTAGAATTTATCATCCGTTACTTTGCTATATCAAGATAGATTGTGGTTGCATTTCATAAACTTTCGACATTTCACCATTAATATTTTATAGACAGCTTGATAAAAATGTTATAAGGAACTCAAGGATGTAGTTTATTGAAAAATCGACGTAAACCTATATAAAAGTTTAATTTGATTAAGCCCACTAAGTTTCAATTCACATAAAAAATATACCGAGTTTCACAATAACTGATTTAAAATTGAAGCGAAAACCGCAAGGCTAATTTTTTCAACTTAATCCTGAATACTTTGAGAGTTTAATTTGATTACTCCCTTTTCACATAAAAAATATACCGAGTTTCACAATAACTGATTTAAAATTGAAGAGCAACCCGCAAGGTTAATTTTTTCAACTTAATCCAGAATACTTTGAGAGTTTAATTTGATTACTCCCTTTTCACATAAAAAATATACCGAGTTTCACAATAACTGATTTAAAATTGAAGAGCAACCCGCAAGGTTAATTTTTTCAACTTAATCCAGAATACTTTGAGAGTTTAATTTGATTACTCCCTTTTCACATAAAAAATATACCGAGTTTCACAATAACTGATTTAAAATTGAAGAGCAACCCGCAAGGTTAATTTTTTCAACTTAATCCAGAATTCTTTGATAGTTTAATTTGATTACTCCCTAAGTTTCAATTCACATAAAAAATATACCGAGTTTCACAATAACTGATTTAAAATTGAAGCGAAAACCGCAAGGTTAATTTTTTCAACTTAATCCAGAATACTTTGAGAGTTTAATTTGATTACTCCCTAAGTTTCAATTCACATAAAAAATATACCGAGTTTCACAATAACTGATTTAAAATTGAAGCGAAAACCGCAAGGTTAATTTTTTCAACTTAATCCAGAATACTTTGAGAGTTTAATTTGATTACTCCCTAAGTTTCAATTCACATAAAAAATATACCGAGTTTCACAATAACTGATTTAAAATTGAAGCGTAAACCGCAAGGTTAATTTTTTCAACTTAATCCAGAATTCTTTGATAGTTTAATTTGATTACTCCCTAAGTTTCAATTCACATAAAAAATATACCGAGTTTCACAATAACTGATTTAAAATTGAAGCGTAAACCGCAAGGTTAATTTTTTCAACTTAATCCTGAATACTTTGAGAGTTTAATTTGATTACTCCCTAAGTTTCAATTCACATAAAAAATATACCGAGTTTCACAATAACTGATTTAAAACTAAAGCGTAAACTGCAAGGTTAATTTTTCAACTTAATCCTGAATTCATTATAGGTTAATTTGATTACTCCCTAAGTTTCAATTCACATAAAAAAATATACTGAGTTTCACAATATCTGTTTTAAAACTAAAGCGTAAACAGCAAGGTTAATTTTGAAACTTAATCCTGAATTCATTATAGGTTAATTTGATTACCCCCTAAGTTTCAATTCACATAAAAAAAGAATATACCGAGTTTCACAATATCTGTTTTAAAACTGAAGCAAGGTTAATTTTTCAACTTAACCCTGAATTCGTTGATAACCTTTTCCATAAAATCCACTTTCCAGGATCTAGTTTTTACTTACGGCAGCATATCCTGTGATGGGAGGGTTGGAATGGAGCCTCTTCGGAAGGTAAAGGGACATGGTCATGTTCTGAGGGCACTCCGTGTTGGGATCGCTCGAGTCCCGGATGTTGACGAGGGCGATGGGGCGCGTCGCTTCGATCACTTCCATGTGGGAGTTGATTCCTAGAAGTTTTTAAGGATTTAGATTGGGATAATGTAGGAATTAACATTAACAACTTAAGATTTGCAGATGACATAGCTGTATTTAGTGAATCATAAGAGGAATTGAAAGAGATGATGAAAGATTTGAAAAGGATAGCATGAAATATAGGACCGAAAATGAATATGAGTAAATCTGAGATAACGTTCAATGAAAATGCAGAGACAACAAATATTTGTTAAGGGCAAACCTATGGAGATTGTTAACGAATATGCATTAGGACAGACAGTAAGTGCTTCATGGGACATGAGACTGAAATTAAAAGAAGGATAATTATAGATGTGCAGATGACATATCTCTATTTAGTGAATCATGGGAGGAATTGAAAGAGATGATATACGATTTTTAAAGAAAAAACAGAAATATAGGACTGAAAATGAATATGAGTAAAACTGAGATAACGTTCAATGAAAATGCAGAGACAACAAATATTGGTTATGGGCAAACCTATCTAACGAATATGCATGATTAGGACAGACAGTAAGTGTTTCATAGGACTTTAGACCGAAATTAAAAGAAAGATAATTATAGATTTAGGGAATCATGGGAGGAATTGGAAGAGATGATGAAAGATTTGAAAAGAAAAACAGAAAAATAGGACCGAAAATGAAAATGAGTAAAACTAAGATAACGTTTAAATGCAGAGACAACAAATAATGGTTATGGACAAACCTATGGAGATTTTTAATGAATATACATGCTTAGGACAGACAGTAAGTGCTTCATGGGACATGAGACCGAAATTAAAAGAAGGATAATTATAGATGTGCAGATAACATATCTCTATCTACTGAATCATGGGAGGAATTGAAAGAGATGATAAAAGATTTGAAAAGAACAACATAAAATATAAGGCTGAAAATGAATATGAGTAAAACCGAGATAACGTTTAAACGCAGAGACAACAAATAATGGTTATGGACAAACCTATGGAGATTGTTAACGAATATGCATGATTAAGACAGACAGTAAGTGTTTCATGGGACATGAGACCGAAATTAAAAGAAGGATAATTATAGGATGGAGAGATTGTGGTGAAGCAAAATTATGAAAATTAAGATTATGACAGGTAAAATGCCAATTTTCTAAAGAGAAAAGTATTAAATCAACCTATTATCTTATATTATTCATTATGGTACTATTCTAATAATCAACATTATTTATTTCACTTCTTAATCTTAATAAAAACACCCTTTCAGTAATGATGTATATAATTATTTCAATATTTTCATTAATAACAGGCATTACCAGCCAATGGCACTAGCTTGAATCATAAAGTATATCTTAATTCAAATGTATAAATAAATAGAAAAATATTATGTTTCTTTATCCTTGTCTGTGTAGTCTGTCTCTATATTTAGCTACCAGTATTGAAGAGGTAAATAAAAGGTAGTGTCAGCATATAATTTTTGTTGAAATGCCTTGCTCATGAGGTTTAAAAGAGTGCATAAAGTAACCAAAAAAAAAAAAAAAAAAAAAATAGGAGGGGGGGGGGTTCGAGCTCCCCAACCCTCAAGCTGAATAGGCCCGCCAGACTATCTTTGTCTCTCCCCCACACAAGCAACATCTGAAATGACACCCCTAGTTATTCCCTTCAAGAAAACAAAAAAGAAAAAAAAATCATTTAAAGGCTACGCTATCATTAGACGTTATTCTTATTTTGTAACCGAGTCAATTATTATTATTATTATTATTATTATTATTATTATTATTATTATTATTATTATTATTATTAATTGCTAAGCTAAAACCATATTTTGAAAAGCAGAATGCTATAAGGCCAGTGTCTCCACCAGGGAAAATAGCCTAGTGAGGAAAGGAGGCAAGGAAAAATAAAATATTTTAAGAACAGTAACAACATTAAAATAGATATCTTCTACATAAACTACGAAATCTTTAACAAAACAAGAGGAAGAGAAATAAGATAGAATAGTGTGCTCGAGTGTACCCTCAAGTAAGAGAACTCTAACCAAAGACAGTGGAAGACCATGGTACAGAGGGTATGGCACTACCCAAGACTAGAGAACAACGGTTTGGTTTTGGAGTGTCCTTCTCCTAGAAGAGCTGCTTACCATGGCTAAAGAGGCTCTTCTACCCTTACCATGAGGAGAGTAGCCACTGGACAATCACAGTGCAGCAGTTAACCCCTTGGGTTAAGAAGAATTGTTTGGTAATCTCAGTGTTGTCAGGTGTATGAGGACAGGAGAATCTGATAAGAATAGGCCAGACTATTCGGTGTATGCGTAGGCAAAGGGAAAGTGAACCGTAACTAGAGAGAAGGATCCAACGTAGTACTGTCTGGCCAGTGAAAGGATCCAATAACTCTCTAGCGGTAATACTCCACGGATGGCTTAGAGATTATACTTATTTTGTAACCGAGCTTATGTCGAATAACTTTAAAATCTGAAAGAAACTTCTTTTAAAATTATACTACATTTAGCTGTCAAACAATGCTGGAAAGCCCTTAGAGCAACAGGGTGTTACCGTGTTTATAGAGATGGAGGGGCATAAACCCTTTCCAGACGCTCATCGTGGTGAACTGGCATTCCTTAGGGGAGGTGGAGGCGAAGAGGCCGCTGTAATACCGACGTTTTTGGATGCCATATTTGTAGGTTCGGATCACTTCAAAGGAGGGACACTCGACACCTTGGAATAAAGTAAATAAATGTTTAAATAAATTGATTAATATATTAGTTTATGGATAAATAAATCAGTGAATATATCAATAAATGTGTGGATGTAAATGATAAAAGTTGGATAAATTGATTAATATATTAGTATATGTGTAAAAAATCAATGAATGTATTAATAAATGGGTGGAAGTAAATGATAATAACTGGATAAATTTATTAACATATATATATATGTATATATATATATATATATATATATATATATATATACACACACATATATATATATATATATATATATATATATATACATACATATACAGTATATATAATATATTGATTAATATATTAGTTTATGGATAAATAAAAATCAATGAATATATTAATAAATGGGTGGAAGTAAATGATAATAGCTGGATAAATTGATTAATATATATATATGTATATATATACATATATATGTATATATATAGATATATATATACATATATATATATATATATACATATATATGTATATATAGTATATATAATATATTGATTAATATATTAGTTTATGGATAAATAAAAATCAATGAATATATTAATAAATGGGTGGAAGTAAATGATAATAGCTGGATAAATTGATTAATATATTAGTTTATGGATAAATACAAATCAATGAATATATTAATAAATGGGTGGAAGTAAATGATAATAGCTGGATAAATTGATTAATATATTAGTTTATGGATAAATACAAATCAATGAATATATTAATAAATGGGTGGAAGTAAATGATAACAGCTGGATAAATTGATTAATATATTAGTTTATGGATATGCAAATCAATGAATATATTAATAAATGGGTGGAAGTAAATGATAATAGCTGGATAAATTGATTAATATATATATGTATATATATACATATATATGTATATATAGATATATATATATATATATATATATATATATATACATATATATATGTATATATATAGTATATATAATATATTGATTAATATATTAGTTTATGGATAAATAAAAATCAATGAATATATTAATAAATGGGTGGAAGTAAATGATAACAGCTGGATAAATTGATTAATATATTAGTTTATGGATATGCAAATCAATAAATATATTAATAAATGGGTGGAAGTAAATGATAACAGCTGGATAAATTGATTAATATATTAATTTATGGATATACAAATCAATAAATATATTAATAAATGGGTAGAAGTAAATGGTATTACCTGGATAGATTGGATTTCACGGTTGAGAACTTTTTATGATTATTTCATCAACCATGTTAGTAATTTAAATTTTCTTATGTTTTTTAAATAATAATATTGTATTATGAAGCTTCATCTTTGGTGGATAACGGGGGAGGGTGGGCTGTGGCACCCTAGCAGTACCAGCCGAACTCGGTCGAGTCCCTTGTCAGGCTGGGAGAAACGTAGAGAGGAAAGGTCCCATTTTTTCTCATTTGTTTTGATGTCAGCCGCCCCCAACAAAATTGGGGGAAGTGCCTTGGTATATGTATGTATTGTATTAGCCTTGCAGGCAAAATCTAATAATAATGAAAATACTTACCAGCGTTTTCTCATACCCTACAACTGCTGATAATAGTAATAAAAAATGACTTGGGTGAGTTTAGAATCAGGGAATTTATATAAAACTTCATTTGTTCCAAATCTTTTTTGAAGCAAATAACAACGCTTTACTCTGTACTATTATCCTGTACTAGTTTATCCGATCCGTCAAAAATGACGTTTAAATAATGGGCGGTATTCATAAAGAAAAGGATATGCTTATACTTGCAAAATATGAAGGAAATCCTTCTACTTGTATTCATAAACATTTCAAGCAAAAGCTTCTACTTTTAGAGCAAAAGCATATCCTTATAACCACATCAAAGTAAATGGTTATACATAAAGAAGACCCTTTACTTCATATAAAGAGCATATGCTTCGAAAAAGCCGAGTCTGGTCAGTAGCAGACTGCAGTTCGAAGAGAATGGTTGTTCTGTCCGATTCTCAGCACGATGGCAGATTTTGTGGATGTGAGGCATGTTAAACAATACATGCCCCGTTTACCCACACTTGGTCGTGATTTCAAGATGTTATTCCGTTTTGAAGAACAAAATGTACAGTGGCTTGGGGACAGATATCTTGTCCACACCTGGAATCTCAATGAAATATCAAGGTTAAGCCATAACTTGGTGATATGCATTTTACATTTGCTTTTGCATGTATAAACAGTTGGGAAAATACGAAGACTGCTGTATTTAGGGATGTATGTACGTAAAAACAGTATATATGTATGTATGTATATATATATATATATATATATATATATATATATATATATATATATCTACTGTATATATATGCATATATACATATATATATATATATATATATATATATATATATATATATATATATATATATATATATATGTGTGTGTGTGTGTGTGTGTGTGTGTGTGTGTACAGTACATGCAAATATACTGTATTCATATAATATATAAATATAGTTTATATATATATACACACACATATGTATATATATATATATATATATATATATATATATATATATATATTATGTATATGTATATATATATATGTATATATATATTATATACAGTATATATGTATATGTATGTATATATTATATATATGTATATGTATACATATATATGTCTGTATAATATGTATATGTATGTATATATATGACTGTATATATATGTATATATACATCGTATAAATATACATATATACACAGAATATTCATATACTGCAAAAGCTAATATACATGCATGTATATACACATATATAAACTATATATATGTAGATATATATATATATATATATATATATATATATATATATATATATATATATATATATATATATATATATATATCGATTCGTACCAGAAATAGATTGTTCTAAATCCCAAACCTGAAATAATTTAGCTGAAATCAACTATTTCAATTCGGTTTGCTTTAAACCTCAATTACCCTTAGCCCTTCGTCCGGGTATCTTAAAGTTTCCTTCAAACAGCAAAGTTGAGCGTTTAGCGTCTTCAAAACTTTTCAACTCAAATCCATACATCAAATCACGTAGTTTATTATTATTATTATTATTATTATTATTATTATTATTATTGTTGTTGTTGTTGTTGTTGTTGTTATTGTTGTTATAAAACAAGAATGGAATTTTTCGCGAGTCCTGAAAGAATTCGGAAGAAAATCTCGGTTTCCAAATGGCTTCAGAAGAAATAGCCGTAGACTTAGCATGGATTTCTGAATGCCTCCAGAACGGAATCTCAGAACGGTATTGGAAGAAAACTTTCCCTGATTTCCAAATGGCTTCAGAAAAAATAGCCATAGACTTAGCATGAAATTCTGAATGCCTCCAGAACGGAATCTCAGAACGGTTTCGGAAGAAAACTTTCCCGAATTTCCAAAAGTCTTCAAAGGATATAGTCGTATACTTAACATGGATTTCTGAATGACTCAAGAACTGAAATTTCCAGGAACAGTCCTGAACAACTCCTCCCCGAGCTTCAGATGACTTCTGAAGACCTGATCTTCATTTTTTCAAAAGTAGCCTGCAACACCTCACATGATCTGTATGTAGCTGGCGAAATCTAACCAAGGAATTGCGCGTCAATAGGAGTAAGAGGAAATGAGGTGATGACTGGGAGAACGATTTCACTTAACTCAGAGATCTCATTCTGGCGGAATAGGAAGCTGCCGGTAAGAATTATGTGTTACGTCTTCGGAACACCATCAACTACAGATGGCTTTATTTGCTGCCGAAGTTGCCGATCGTTCGTTTTAAATCCGCCGACCTATAGAAAGACACGGATCTTCCGTTGGCAGCTGAGCTTTGAAGATCATAATGTAATGCGCCTTGAAGGATCCTTTGCTTGGGCTTGTGCGACGAAGTCTTATTAAAGGAGACTTGGAAAAAGTACGAAGCTTTGTATCGGTGCAAAAACGGATTGCAGGGAATGAGGATGGAGGCAGAATGGTTCAAATGAACGGTGAGTGACGTGTAGTTCTTCAACAGGATTGTCCCAAAATTCGCCATTGAAGTAAGGACAAATCCAGACGACATTGGTAAATATTATGTTGCTCGTCATTTACTTTGGCATGATAGTGTATGCGGAGAAATCGATAGTATTCATCTCTTTACTCATTGCCCAGATAGGTAAAGAATAAATGCCTTCGATTTCCCTGAGGAATCTGACGAAGTGAGGGCTCGCGGCACTGAAATCTCTTTTGAAATCTAGAAGGACACTGACGAACTAAGGAAAAGACAATGAAATCTCGAAAGAAACAGATAATCTAATGAAAGAAGATCTTGAAAACTAGAAGACAGGAGAGAACAGCGAAGAGGAGCCTCTAATGCCAGAGGTAACACCTAAAAATAGAGAGCCTCTAATGCTAGAAGTAAGGCACCTCAAAATATAGATCGAAGACCCTCTAATGCTAAAAGTATGGAACCTAGAAATATATGTCAAAGAACTTCTAATGCTAGGAGTGTGGGAGTTAAAGAGAGAGGACAAAGAACTTCTAATGTTAGAGGTGTGGGAGCTATAAAGAGAGGTCAAAGAACTTTTAATGCAAAGGGGCGTGGGAGCTAAAAAGAGGTCAAAGAACTTCTAATGCAAGGGGTGGGGGAGCTAAAAAGAGGTCAAAGAACTTCTAATGCAAGGGGTGGGGGAGCTAAAAAGAGGTCAAAGAACTTCTAATGCAAGGAGTGGGGGAGCTAAAAAGAGGTCAAAGAACTTCTAATGCAAGGGGTGTGGGAGCTAAAAAGAAGTCAAAGAACTTCTAATGCAAGGGGTGTGGGAGCTAAAAAGAGGTCAAAGAACTTCTAATGCAAGGGGTGTGGGAGCTAAAAAGAGATCAAAGAACTTCTAATGCAAGGGGTGGGGAAGCTAAAAAGAGGTCAAAGAACTTCTAATGCAAGGGGTGTGGGAGCTAAAAAGAGGTCAAAGAACTTCTAATGCAAGGGGTGGGGGAGCTAAAAAGAGGTAAAAAAACTTCTAATGCAAAGGGTGTGGGAGCTAAAAAGAGGTCAAAGAACTTCTAATACAAGGGGTGGGGGAGCTAAAAAGAGGTCAAAGAACTTCTAATGCAAGGGGTGTGGGAGGTAAAAAGAGGTCAAAGAACTTCTAATGCAAGGGGTGTGGGAGGTAAAAAGAGGTCAAAGAACTTCTAATGCAAGGGGTGTGGGAGCTAAAAAGAGGTCAAAGAACTTCTAATGCAAGGGGTGGGGGAGCTAAAAAGAGGTCAAAGAACTTCTAATGCAAGGGGTGTGGGAGCTAAAAAGAGGTCAAAGAACTTCTAATGCAAGGGGTGTGGGAGGTAAAAAGAGGTCAAAGAACTTCTAATGCAAGGGGT
>NC_090735.1:136628543-136636043 GCF_036898095.1 Palaemon carinicauda | reverse complement strand
AATCCAAGAATAACGGTGGGAAAGGTTTAACTCATTCCCTCATTTATCCAAAACATAGCTAGTCGAGTAAAGCTTTGGTACTTGGTAGGTATTGACTGTTGAAAATGTTGACAGTTTTTAGGCTACATCCCTAGTCATACAGATTCAAAAGATTATTTTTAGTATTCAACCAACGCATGTCCAGGGATTTCTGTATCCAATTTACATATTATAAATACCTGTATAAATCAAAGCATGAATAATAAACTCGAGCTGAGATAGATAATAAAACAAAATCACCAGTTCTCAGCTCATGTTGGAGTTATTAAAAAAATACAAAACATTCATACATCATAACCTGGACCTAAGGGTCTTCAGTCTGCATCTGTTTGTGAAATCTAGCGATTCATTTTATGTTAATTATTAATTTGTGTAATATATAGATCATAGGTGCTTGTAATTTCGTCAAAGATGAAAAATAGCATAATTTCTAATTCATAAATATTAGCTATGAAGGATATGTTCCTAGTCCCACATTATCGTCAAATATCTACTCCGGAATCTTAAATTGAGCTTTAATTCATTTTGTTGTCAAATACATAGATAATCTATTATAATTACAGCATCCATTGTCCTTTCTTAGTCCGGTACGAGAGCTACTAAAAGAAAAAAAAATCATGATCATTATTATCCTCCACATCAATGTCAACAATAAAGGTAATGATGATGATGATACAGTGGATTCTGGTCAACTGGATGAAGATGAAATGAAAAAGGTTTGAAAAAAGACATTCGATAAAAAGAATAACAAATCCTTAAAACAGAAAACAACTCAAATCTCCTAATAATACTTGATTTTAGCACTAACATATTAAAACTAAAAGTGAAAATAAAAACAAACTGGCGATGCAGTGAAAATCCGTAAATTGAATTCCTACATCGGAAAAAAACGAACTTTTTAGACTTTAAGTAATAGTATGAAGAAATACGTCCTCACTATGATAACCAAGTCCTATTTTAATCCATACCTCTCAAAACACCTTCCTTTCACAATTACTGTCTTGAAAATCTCCTTTTTCAACAATTGCTATTTCAATTACTTTTACAGTTTCATCATTCAAACTAGGATGACATTCAAGTGAAAATAGTTGTGGCGGCCGACATGGTAACGTCCCTGACTGGTGAACGTCAGACTGGGGTTCGAGTCCCAATTAAACTCGTTAGTTCCTTTGGTCGCTGCAATCTCACCAACCTTGTAAGCTAAGGATGGGGGGGGGGGAGCCTATAGGTCTATCTACTGAGTCATCAGTAGCCATTGCCTGGCCCCCCTTGGTGCTAGCTTGGGTGGAGAAGGGGCTTGGGCGCTGATCATATGTATATGTGGTCAGTATCTAGGCCATTGTCCTGCTCGATAGGGCAATGTCACTGTCCCGGCTCCCTTCCCTCTGCCATTCATGAGCCGCCTGTAAACCTTAAAAGTCCTATTTTGTCTTTTATCTTTGTCAGACGAATTGCAAAAGAGGGGAATTCCTAACATGATATACCAGATGCTATGAAATCAATGCTATTATTCACGCAATAAATCAATCTGTCAAAAAACCTCATTGCTGATGGGCGTTGGCAGTTCAGCTGAGTTCGGCGTATAGCTGGGCTGGACGTAAAGGGAGACTGTGTAATCGTTCACTTCGTGCAGCACGCCGGGATGTTTGCCAAACTTGATCTGCGTTACGAACGGGACGGTGAGGTTCAGCACTAAACCTGCAAATCGGCAAATGTAAAGTGATATTCCCTTACTTTTTTCTTCTGCTTTTCAGCTTTGATTATGAAATTAATTTCATGCAACTAACGTAATAGGAATTTATTTGAAAATCTATTTAATAAAAAAATGAAATTGGATTAAGAATGATTGGAGGATGTTGGACAATATAAAGTAATTTTCTCTTTTTTCTCTTCTTTTCAGCTTTAATTATGACATTCATTTCATGGAACTAACGTAATAGGAAATTATTTGGAAATCTATTTAATAAAAAAAATGAAATTGGATTAAGAATGATTGAAGGATGTTGGACAATATACTTTTCCCTTCGTTTTTCTTCTTCTTTTCAACTCTGAATATGAAATTCCTTTCATGCAACTAACGTAGTAGGAATTTATTTGAAAATCTATTTAATTAAAAAATGAAATTGGATCATGAATGATTGGAGGATGTTGGACAATATAAAGTAATTTTCAATTTTTTCTTCTTTTCAGCTTTAATTGAGACACAAATTTCATGCAACTAACGTAGTAGGAAATTATTTGGAAATCTATTTAATAAAAAAATGAAATTGGATCAAGAATGACTGAAGGATGTTGGACAATATGAAGTAATTTTCTATTTTTTCTTCTTTTCAGCTTTAATTGAGACACAAATTTCATGCAACTAACATAATAGGAAATTATTTAAAAACCCATTTCATAAAAATATGAAATCACATCAAGAATGATTAAAGGATGTTAGATATGTTATTCTTTTTTAGACTCATTAATTCTATCATCTGTTATTTTTTTAGACTCATTAATTCCATCATCTCTCATTTGTTTAAGACATCAATTATATCATCTGTTATTTTTACTCATTATATCATCTGTTATTTGTTTTAGACCCATTAATTCTATCATCTGGTATTTTTTTAGACTCGTTAATTCTGTCATCTGTTATTTGTTTTAGACTCATTAATTCTCTCATCTGTTATCTTTTAGACTCATTAACTCTATCATCTGTTATTTTTTTTAGACTCATTAATTCTATCATCTGTTATTTGTTTTAGCCTCATTAATTCTATCATCTGTTATTTTTTAGACTCATTAATTCTATCATCTGCTATTTTTTAACTCATTAATTCTATCATCTGGTTTGTTTTTAGACTCATTAATTCTATCATCTGTTATTTTTTTAGATTCATTAATTCTATATGTTATTTTCTTAGACTCATTAATTATATCTTATTTTTTTTAGACATTAATTCCATCATCTGTTATTTGTTTTAGACTCATTAATTCTATCATCTGTTATTTTTTCAGACTCGTTAATTCCATCATCTGTTATTTTTTTAAACCCATTAACTCTATCTATGACAGCAAAAGAAACATACCTTGATCATTGAGTCCGTAGAAGTAATCCTGGACGCGCATGTAGCCTTCCAGCTCAGCCAAGACCCGGTTTTCCGAAATGATGACGGTGCTGACCCAGGTGGTCCTGGGGTACTGTCTGACGTCATAGTCGGTGTTCCAGTCTAGCAACGTGTACCTGAAGGAAAAGTAATATGGATGAGTAATAAGTATTTTATATATATATATATATATATATATATATATATATATATATATGTATATGTATATATATACATATATATATACATATATATATGTATATGTATATGTATATATATATATATATATATATATATATATATATATATATATATATATATTATTACTAGCTAAGCTACACCCCTAGTTGGAAAAGCAGGATGCTATAAGCCCAGAGGCTCCAACAGGGAAAATAGCCCAGTGAGGAAAGGAAAAACGGAAAATAGAATATTTTAAGAAGAGTTACATTAAAATATCTCCTATATATAATATAAAAACTTTAACAAAACAAGAGGAAGAGAAATAAGATAGAATAGTGTGTTCGAGTGTGCCCTCAAGCAAGTATATATATATATATATATATATATATATATATATATATATATGTATGTATATATATATATATGTGCGTATATATATATATATATATATATATATATATATATATATATACATATATATATATATATATATATATAGAGAGAGAGAGAGAGAGAGAGAGAGAGAGAGAGAGAGAGAGAGAGAGAGAGAGAGAGAGAGAGCATTAACAAGACTGAGACAGTGAGTGCTTTCCTCTCATTCGCTGAAACAGATTATTTAACTAAAGAATATTAACAGTTCACAAGATCCTAACGATGAAGTTGGTAAAAATGATAACAGAGACAGTAATATTAACAATAGCAACGATAATTATAATAATAAAAATAATAATAATAATAATAATAATAATAATAATAATAATAATAATAACAAAAAAACAACAATAATAATAATAATAATAATAATAATAATAATAATAATAATAATAATAATAATAATAATAATAATAATACAGTAGATTCATCATTTACTAACCTGGGGCACCTCGGGGCACAATCCCAGGGGTCACTTGGTGTTGGAGAGCGCCTGGAATAAAAATATACAATTAGCTTCGAAGAAACAATTAATCGTCTTTCTCTATTTTTGGACATCAGAACATTTATATCATCAAATTAATTCTAATCAACATATCTTTTATCTTCGTCTTTTCTTTTAGATGAATCCTCTAATAATAAAAATGATTTTAAGATCTATAGTTTTCTTAGTTCTCTAAATTGAATTCTTTCTTTAATAGATTTTGTAGATTTGAGAATAAAGCCCTCGTAAGAATATTGGGAGTTAAATGGCAGGACAGGATTAGAAATGAAACTATAAGAGAGATAACTCGAGTACCCTGTGTGGATGAGATCATGATGAGGGGTAGATGGAGATGGTTTGGGCATGCTCTTCGCACTCCCCAAGAGATATTAGTTCACCAAACGTTTAACTGGGCTCCACAAGGCACTAGAAGAATTGGAAGACCCAGGCCAACATGGCTTAGGACTATAAGGCGTGAAGTAGGAGATGATGAATGGAGAAGTAATGAATTAAAAGCTCAAGATAGAGACGACTGGCGAAATCTAACCGAGGCCCTTTGTGTCAATAGGCGTAGGACGAGATGATGATGAATAAGAGAAATTGTAGACAAGACATTATACAAATAATAGGCACACTAAGGATAACCTCTTAACCAAATCAAATCAATAGAAAGGAACGATCAGGTCTGTACCGCTCATGTTTCATACACGCGTATACACTGTAATACATTTTTTTTTCTCTCGCTCTCTCCCACACTGATAATGGAAAAAAAACCGGTTTAAGCTTGTCATTGCATGTTTCACATTGTTTTTGTGTCATTGTTACCCTCAGCTGTTTGTATATAGGCTCGTTATCGTTATCTTGTTGAATAAACTTATATTCAACTCGCCTCTATGTTAGTAGCTAACAGCCACCTCGCACAGGACACAAAGTAAACGGTATAAATACAGTAATAATGGTCTCCTGATCCTGTTGGTTTTATCAACATCATCATCATCTCCGTCCTACGCCTATTGACGCAAAGGGCCTCTGTTAGATTTCGCCACTCGTCTCTATCTTGAGCTTTTGATTCAGTACTTCTCCATTTATCATCACCTACTTCACGTTTCAGTCCTCAGCCATGTAGGTCTGGGACTTCCATCTCTTCTAGTGCCTTGTGGAGCCCAGCTGAACGTTTGGTGAACTAATCTCTCCTGGGGAATGCGAAGAGCATTCCCAAACCATCTCCATCTACCCCTCATCATGATCTCGTCCAGATATGGCATTCGAGTAATCTCTCTTATAGTTTAACAAAGGCGTTATGATATTGTGACATCAACTCTCTCACTTATTCGGTGTTTTAAAACTGAATGCCATAATAATATTGCAGTTAGAGTCCCATTTTATTCTTGTATAGGTTACTGATATGTCTGAATTTATCAAGTTCACGAACTTTTTTCAAATTCCTACTCGTGTAATAAAGCACAACATAAAGTAAAAAATACACGATTTCTTCAATAACACTCCTTAAAATATACACAATTACAACAGCCTGACACTAAAGTAAAGAGAAAGTTGCTACTTGAAAAGGAGGGTACTATTACCCCGTAGGCTATATTACTATTACTTGCTAAGCTACAATCCTAGTTGGAAAAGCAAGATGCTATAAGCCCAGGGGCCCCAAACAGGGAAAATAGCCCAGTGAGGAAAGGACGTACTGGTACTGGTACTGGTACGTTTCACAAAAGCCATCCCTTTACCCCCATGGACGTACCGGTACGTCCTTGCAAAAAAATGCTATAAAAATTTGTTTTTCATATTTTTTGATAATTTTTTTGAGAAAATTCCGGCATTTTCCAAGAGAATGAGACCAACCTGACCTCTCTATGACCAAAATTAAGACTGTTAGAGCAATATAAAAAATATATACTGCAAAATGTGGTTGGAAAAAAATAACCCCCTGGGGGTTAAGGGTTGGAAATTTCCAAATACCCCGGGGGTAAAAGGGTTAAGCACAGTGACAACATTAAAATAAATATTTCCTATAAAAACTATATATTCCATTTTCAATATTGGGTTCAGTTAATGGATGTGAAAGGGAGAATGCGTATAAAATTTTATAAAAATACTGGAAAGCCTAATTCCAGCGCACTGTCAAATATACCTTTTTCATTCTATGGTTTTTAATAAAACCAGAGTTTACCTTGGCCTTCAATTTGGTGTTACTGCGTCCTACCCAACTCGCTCTCTTTTTATTGATCTCCAGCTTAATATCGTCTGTACATTGCGCTCTGCTGAACAGCATTTGTTTCACGACGTCCTTCACGGTCGCCTTAATCCAGTTACAAATCCCACAAGTAATTCCGTTTGAATCCCTAAAGTAATAATAATAATAATAATAATTTTTTTTTTCTTTTTTTTCCTTAATCCAGTTACGAATCCCACAAGCAATTCCGTTTGAATCCCAAAAATAATAATAATAATAATAATAATATTTTTTTTTAGTTTTTTTTTTCTTTTTTTTAGTTTTTTTTCTTTTCTTTTTTTAGTTTTTTTTTTTGTTCCTTAATCCAGTTACGAATCCCACAAGTAATTCCGTTTGAATCCCAAAAGTAATAATAATAATAATATTTTTTTTTTTTTTACTAGGCTGCAATAGTGAAGGTTACAATTTCGTAATAGCCTCGTTAGCCTACACACTTTGTACTCTCATACTTTCTGAATTTCAATAAGCTAGTCCAAAGGCCCTTGGATATTTTTTTTCTCGAATTGCCTTGAAAATGTCTTTCTCTTCTTTTCGTTCATTTAAAAAACAATAACCGGCAATATTCAATGGGGCGACACACGAATAATGGCCTGAGAAATGGTTTTTTAAAAAAAAGGCAGAAATGGTGACTAAAGAAATTGGTTCTTTTTTCCAAACGTTATCCCTACATTAAGGAGTCGGTTGCCTCTAATAGCATCAGGCATAGTTGATATTAGCCAAAGTTTTTTTTTTTTTTTTTTTTTTTTTTAACAATCGCTTGCCCTTGCAGTCATCATCCACAGTTATTAGTGATAGTCCAACTGCATGGCAGCAGTTTCCACATTTATTGGCAGTGTGCTTCTCCATTTGCTAAAAAGCAAGACTTGCAAGGCAAGAACCGTCCTTTTAGTCGCTTTCTACGACATGCAGGACGTACGGTGGTAGTATTCTTACACCGCTACCAAAGAGCAATCTATACAAATGGGTTATCTGATACTGGAAGAATTCACAATATATAGATTATAATTCATTACGTGCCATGTCTCTCT
>NC_090735.1:136596043-136623543 GCF_036898095.1 Palaemon carinicauda | reverse complement strand
AGAAAACTCCAGAGAAGGGTCTACTGGGCAGGCCCTGGGTCTTAGATTACACTTAAAAAACCTCAGAATAGACTTGATTTTACTGTGGTTTCTGTACTCTGAGAACTCTAGAAAAGGGCCTCTCAGAGGTTTAGTGGCTATCAGATTACCTCGGAAAACCTTGAATCAGAACAGGCCTCTTGATTTTACTGTGGTTTCTGTACCCTGAAAACTCTAGAAAAAGGCCTCTCAGAGTGGCTACCAGATTACACCGGAAAACCTTGAATCAGAATAGGCCTCTTGATTTTACTGTGGTTTCTGTACCCTGAGAACTCTAGAAAAAGGCCTCCAGAGGTTTAGTGGCTATCAGATTACCCAGGAAAACCTTGAATCAGAATAGGCCTCTTGAATTTACTGTGGTTTTTGTACCCTGAGAACTCTAAAAAAGGCCTCTCAGAGGATTAGTGGCTATCAGATTACCCCGGAAAACCTTGAATCAGAATAGGCCTCATGAATTTACTGTGATTTCTGTACCCTCAGAACTCTAGAAAAAGGCCTATCAGAGTGGCTATCAGAGTTCCCCGGAAAACCTTGAAAGGGGCCTCCTGCTCAAGTTGTAGATCCAGGTTCCAAAGAAAACACAGGGGAGGACTTCGCTTCCTAATCCTGCATGAAGACCTTTTGGCCAAGCTGTCTCACTGGCCTCACATGGGAAATTCTTTAGGAGGGTTCCTTAGTCAACTATGACCCCTTGGTTCTGCAGTGGACCACAGGGAGGTAATGATATTGGTTAGATATAAATACATTCAAATAAGCCATTCGTTTCTAATGTATTTATCTCAAGTAACTACATTTGCCTTCCAGCTCAGATAATGAAGTCAGTAATGATTTAAACGGAAGATCGTGTTGCGACATTATCTTTATTAGCATTACTAGCTAAGCTACAACTTAAGTTCGAAAAGCATGATGCTATAAGCCCAAGGGCTCCAACAGGGAAAATAGCCAAGCAAAGAAAGGAAATAAATAATTTACATAAGGAGTAATAAATAAATATAAAATACCTTAAGATTAGCAATGACGTTAAAGTTTATCTGTCATGAAAACGTTCGTTGCAAGTTTGAACTTCTGAAGTTCCACCCATACAACTTCCTGATTAAAAAGAATCAGACAGTTCCAATATCTGGTCATAGCCGGAATAAAACTTCTAGAATATTGTGCAGTATTGAGCCTCATGATGGAAAAAGTATGAATGTCAAATTAACTGCATGCCTAGTACTAATACTGGATGTAAAGAATGGTCAGAATTGTGAAAAATCTCATGTAACATGCATAAAAAAATATCTGAATGACGGTGCCATGCGATGTCAAGTATATATATATATATATATATATATATATATATATATATATATATATATATATATATATATATATATATATATAAAACAAGTACTTGTAAGGATGAATTTCACATGGGAGAGGCACTGGAGTAATATTGCAATCGCTAACAACCATATCAGCTAAACAGGCTCCGTTTTGCTGTATATAGAATGAATTATAGAATTAACTGATCGTGGCCTGATTTGTAACGTCTTTGCCTGGCGTTTGCCGACGGGGATTCGAGTCCCGCTCAGACTCGTTAGTGACTTTAGTGTATGTAACCTTACCATCCTTGTGAGCTAAGGTAGGGGGGTTTAGGGGAGCCTATAGGTCTATCTATTGAGTCATCAACAGTCATTGCCTGCCCCTCCCTGGTCCTAGCTTGGGTGGAGAGGGGGTTTGGGAGCTGATCATATAACATATGGTCAGTCTCTAGGGCATTGTCCTACTTGCTACGGCAATGTCTCTGTCCCTTAATTCTGCCATTCATGAGTGACCTTTAAACCTTTAAACCCATAGTACAGCTAGTTGGATGGCATAGTCTGGAAAGATCTGAATGCGTAAGGTCAGTTTAGAAAAAACTTACAAAACCTGCACGATGAGCTAAGTTTTACTTGTCCATTTTAATAAAAAGGTGATGATTAGATATTTACGTTTTATTGACTCATATGAATCTATAGTAACGACAATGGAACCATTCGTAGGACATACAAATATCCATCATTAAACCAAATATCTCTTCAAGATAAGTTCATAAAACAAGAAATTCGTAGTATTTGGTCCTTCATCCTTAGTTATTAGCTATTAGCTATTAGATAATAGCTATTAGCTAGTAGATAATAGCTATTAGCTATTAGATCATAGCTATTAGCTATTAGATAATAGCTAATAGCTATTCGATGATAGTTATTAGCTATTAGATAATAGCTATTAGCTTTCGATAATAGCTATTAGCTATTCGATAATAACTATTAGCTATTAGATAATAGCTATTAACTATTAGATAATAGCTATTAGCTATTAGATAATAGCTATTAGCTATTAGATAATAGCTATTAACTATTTTTTACATATTTGTTTTGCAGTGTTTTCTCTGAGAGAATCAGAAACCGGTTCAATGAGGGAACCTCCATTCCTTGAGCAGATTATTATCCTTATTATTTGCTAAGCTACAACCCTAGTTGGAAAAGCAGGATGCTATAAGCCCAGGGGCTCCAACAAGGAAAATAGCTCAGTGAGGAAAAGAAACAAAGAAAAAGAAAAATTTTTAAGAACAATAACATTGAAATAAAAATTTCCTGAATAAACTATAAAAACTTTAACAAAGCAAGAGGAAGAGAAATTATATAGAATAGTGTGCCTGAATGTACCCTCAAACAAGAGAACTCTAACCTAAGACAGAGGAAGGCCAAGGTACCGAGGCTATGGCATAACCCAAGACTAGAGAACAATGGTTTGATTTTGGAGTGTCCTTCTCCTAGAAGAGCTGCTTCCCATAGCTAAAGAGTCTCTCCTACCCTTACCAAGAGGAATGAGGCCACTGAACAATTACAGTGCATTAGTTAACCCCTTAAAAGAAGAATTGTTTGGTAATCTCAGTGATGTCAGGTGTATGAGGATAGAGGAGAATCTGTAAAGAATATGCCAAACTATTCGGTGTATGTGTAGGCAAGTGGAAAATGAACCGTAACCAGAGAAGGATCTAATATACCACTGTCTGGCCAGTCAAAGACCCCATAACTCTATGTCAACTGGTGGCTGGTGCCCTGGCCAACCTACTACCTAAAACCTAACAAATAAATAACCAAAAGTAAGTGCTGAAATAATAAAATCTAAAACGGAACCATGACACTATGAAATAAGGAAGAAAACAAAACTGCAATATCCACATCCGCCATATTGTTTTGCCAGGGAGTCCTCATGCAGAAGGAGTGGTGGATGTCCCAACACGTCACTTCCTCCACGCCCTCCTTCCTCGGTCGTGCCGATTCAAAGGACGCCGCTAGTCACTTTAACGACTTTCATGGAGGAGGACGTTGCGTAAGCGGGTCTTATGATCGCTATGTTGTTCAAAGGATCATCATTTGTTGATTTACTCTGAACACGACGACGTCATGGACATAAGGCGACACTGACAGCTCATTCGAGGTTAGCTGACCTTTCGGGACTTGTCTCTTTCCAGGTCATCATTTGCGTTGTCAGGAGAGACCACCTGTGAAAGCAACAGTTCCTTCTTTAAGTAATTTTAAAATATTTTTTTCCAAAATAAGGATATTTTAGAATACTTTTTTCCTCCATAATAATGATATTTTGGATAAAATCTGTTTCTTGTATATTATTTTTTTTTCGTTTATTTTTTTCGTTTTTTTTTTTATTAAGATTTGTATGAATCCCAAACCATTCATTTTTTGGTGTCAGATGCCACCAATGGAAGCAGAAGTTCTTTCTTCTTATTACTTGAAAATTAATAAATTAATTATTTTAAAATACTATTTTCTTAATAGAATGATACCTTTCGGGGCTGTCTCTTTCCAGGTCATCATTTGCGATGTCAGGAGAGACACCTGTGAAAGCAACAGTTCTTTCTGCGTATTGCTGGAAAATAATGAAATTTATAATACTTTTTTTTTCCAAAAGAAGGATATTTTGGATAGAATCCGTTTCTTGTATATTAATTTTCTTTAAGATTTTCTTTTTTTTCTAACTTTTTTTTTTTTTTAAGATTTGTAAGATGCCACCTGTGGAAGCAGAAGTTCTTTCTACTTATTACTTGAAAATTAATAAATTAATTATTTCAAAATACTATTTTTTTAATAGAATGATACTTTGGATAAATTCCAATTTTGGTGATATTCTATTTTATAAATGATTTTTCATAAGATTCTGTTTTATTCTAACTTGCTTTTTAAGAATTGCATGAATCCCCAACTGCTACTTTTTTTTGGTACACTTATAAAAACCATAATTTTAATAGGAAATTCTCCGCAAAAATATACTGTTCTCGGCCGTATTTCAGTAAAATACAGGCGACCGTAATTTGACCTTACTTGGTTATTATCTTTTACGGGTTGGTGACCGTAATATCACTCATTTACGTCAATAAAACCGTTTTCAAAACGGTGAAAATCCTGGAATAAATATTGCCAAATATTTACAGTTTTTCTTTTATATTGCCAAACATTTACAGTTTTTCTTTTATATTGCCAAACATTTACTTTTTTTTTTATATTGCCAAACATTTACAGTTTTTTTTAATGAAAATCCAGGAATAAATATTGCCAAACATTTAACGTTTTTTTTAATGCAAATTTTTAAGTGTACCAGATGCCAAGCCAGACATTTCTTGACCTTGTTGGCTCAAGAACTTTAATACAGCTGATGACCTATAAACCCTTGACCACACGACAACTCGTGTTTTGCCAACACAGAATTGGTATCTCATATGTCAGGAGTCAGAGTTGCCAGGTTTTCTAAATGAGAAAAAGCCCAACTTCTAATCAACAGAAGCTTTAAAAGGCCACCTTATTAGTAGAAAAAGGCCAAATATATAATATTTACCCGCCTTTTTCATATTACTGTAAGCCAACCAATTTAAAAATAAGGCCTAATTTGAGGTTTTTTGGGCTGAAAAAGGCCAAGCTGGCAACCCTCCTTTGGACAGTTTAACATTCGCCGCACTCATGTACACCAATTAACTTCTCTAAGTCTTTTTATTTATCATTTTTAATCGCTGAATTAATCAACGGGACAGTTGATTAGATGAATTTGCTATGCTAATTTCAACAACTCTTCCATTTTCTGCGCCAGGATGCCAGAGAACTTCAAATCAAGCAATCAATAGATGAAAAAAACAAGTCTTTTATTACAATTACTATTAATATCAATATATTGATAATTTATGTAGGAAATATTTGTTTTAATGTTAACTGTTCTTAAAATATGTTATTTATACTTGTTTCCTTTCCTCACTGGGCTATTTTCCCTGTTGGAGCCCCTACGCTTATAGCATCCTGCTTTTCCAACTAGGGTTGTCGCTTAGCAAGTAATAATAATAATAATAATAATAATAATAATAATAATAAGCGAACAGCTAAAATCGGAAACTAGATAAGGAGAGAATGAAAATAATCTTATGTATCTGATCATAAGTATGAATATAAAAAAAAATTATTAGTAAAATATAACTAAAATCGAGACATTTTTAAGGTTTTCGTGATATTTCCATGATAAAGTTAAGTTACTATAGTCCATTTCTTTTAGCGAGGCAGATTTACACCGACTCGCAGCGGTGCCCTTTTAGCTCGGAAAAGTTTCCTGATCGCTGATTGGTTGAACATGATCATTCTAACCAATCAGCGATCAGCAAACTTTTCCGAGCTAAAAGGGCACCGCTGCGAGTCGGTGCAAATCTGCCTCGCTAAGAGAAATGGACTATAGTTTCTTTCATAAAGGGTCGAAATGACTCCCATATGAAAAAAAAAAAGTTTCTTTTTTCATATGGGAGTCATTTCGACCCTTTGTGAAAGAAACTATAGTCCATTTCTTTTAGCGAGGCAGATTTACACCGATTCACAGCGGTGCCCTTTTAGCTCGGAAAAGTTTGCTGATCGCTGATCGGTTGAACATGATAATTCCAACCAATCAGCGATCAGGAAACTTTTCCGAGCTAAAAGGGCACCGTTGCGAGTCGGTGCAAATCTGCCTCGCTAAAAGAAATAGACTATAGTTTCTTTCACAAAGAGTCGAAATGACCCCCATATGAAAAAAAAAAACTTTTTTTTTTCCCTCGCCTTCGGTGGATATATTCATACATTCATTTACTCTCTGAAGTCAATGAATATTTAATAGTGATATTTTCCGGCACAATTTTCGAAATAAGTCTTTGAAAATTACTGGAAATGACAATGATCATTTTTACCATTTATGGAGAATATCTAACAGATTTCGTAAAAAAACTTTCTGATAGATTTAACAATTATTAGTAGAAAACATTAACGACGCATTCCGTTCGGTGCAAATTATTATTATTATTATTATTATTATAATTATTATTATAATTTTCATTATCATTATTTTTATTATTATCACTATCACTATTATTATTATTATCATTATTATTATTATTATTATTATTATTATTATCATTATTATTATTATAATTATTTTTATTATCATTATTATCATCATTATTATTATTTGTGTATCGTTCAGTACTTTTGTCATCTTGCATAAGTATTTTAAACACTACTAATTTTTCTCGCTGGTATTTGTAATTAAAAGCATAGTAGCATAATTTAAAAGTTCAGATGATATAATTACTATTATGAAGACCAATATCATCGCCATTAACATTCTACATTCATGAAACAGTGAAACAAGCCGCTCTTTTCTCACGGGCAAAAGTTTACTTAATATTTAAAAAAAAAAAAAAAAAAATTCGCATCGAGTCTGCAAGTCATCACACATGTGACCTAAAAGCAGGGTTGCTAGGTTTTATATATGAGAAAAGGCCAACTTCTAATCAAACGCAGCTTTAAAAGGCCAACCCATTAGTAGAAAACGGCCAAAATTATAACATTTAAGGCCCACCTTTTGGCATGATAATACTAAAGGCCAACCAACTTAAAAAAAGGCCAAAATTGAGGTATTTTGGCCTGAAAAAAAGGTCACCCTGGCCAACGTGCCTAGGAGTACCATGTTACTGCAGTGTTGCCAGATATGGGAATTTATCCCTAGATTTGGGGATTTTGTATGTCTGATGGGGATATTCTGAGTAAACCGTTATATTGTTGCAATTATTTCACTTGCACTTATAAGAGGTATAGTGAGTAATTATTATCATTACTATTATTACTTGGTAAGCTACAACCCTAGTTGAAAAAGCCGGATGCTATAAGCCCAGGGGCCCCAAGAGGGAAAATAGCTCAGTGAGGAAAGGAAAAAAGGAAAAATAAAATATTTTATGGACAGTAACATCACCAAAATAAACATTTCCCATATAAACTATAATAACTTTAACAAAACAAGAGGAAAAGAAACTAGATAGAACAGTGTGCCCGAGTGTACCCCGAAGCAAGAGAACTCCAACCCAAGACAGTGGAAGACTATGGTACAGAGGTTATGGCACTACCCAAGACTAGAGAACAATGGTTTGATTTTGGAGTGTCCTCCTAGAAGAGCTGCTTACCATAGCTAAAGAGTCTCTTCTACCCTTACCAAGAGGAAAGGAGCCACTGAACAATGGCAGTGCAGTAGTTAACCCCTTGAGTGAAAGAAGAATTCTATATTAGTAATGCATACATGATCAGAAGAAAATATATTTGTGGAAATGGGGATTTTTGGGGGTTGTTTGTGGGACTTTTTATCACGAGTTTTGGGGATTTTTAGACTAACCCATCTGGCAACACTGCATTTTAGTCCCCATCGCGGAGATGTCATCTGACGACTTTATGCGATTCCACTTCATTGTTATGCTCATAGAACGAATTTTTGTGAAAATAGGTAATCTTTGGATGGCAAATTTCTTCATTGCTCTTATAATAACCATTTATGTTTTGCTATATTGTCAATTCGAATATGTTCTCTTCAAGCGTCAATTCAAATACTTCAATTGTAAATTCAAACACGTTCTCTTTAATCGTTAATTCGAATATGTTCTCTTCAATTGTCAATTCAAAAACGTTCTCTTCAATTGACAATTCGAATAAGTTCTCTTCAATCGTCACTTGGGTATTGGTAGCCAGTCAATTATCAATCTTAATTGGTCTCTAATTATATGGGGGTTATATTGTAACTAGTTGTTAATAACGTGTCTTTTCTTAACCTAACCTAACGTTGGGCAAAGCATTCTCCCTAACTGGTTT
The DNA here is from genome assembly GCF_036898095.1 of Palaemon carinicauda. Lineage (NCBI taxonomy): Eukaryota > Metazoa > Arthropoda > Malacostraca > Decapoda > Palaemonidae > Palaemon > Palaemon carinicauda. The sequence goes on along the minus strand of NC_090735.1, from coordinate 136,615,321 downwards.
AGATGTTATATCTACAAAAACGATAGACAGATGGCAGCTGAGACAATAGGCAATAAACAATATTCCTTAATAACGATGCCGAAAAGAAAAAAAAAAAAAAAAAAAAGAAATATTTCCGAGCGATATCAATATCTACAGAATATATTGGTTGTTGTGACCTGATTGGTAACGTCTCTGCCAGATGTTTTCTAGACGGGGTTCGAGTCCTGCTCACACTCGTTAGTGCCTTTAGTGTCTGCAACCTTACCTTTCTTGTGAGCTAAGGTTGGGGGGGGGGGGGGTTTGGGGAGCCTATAGGTCTACCTGCTGAGTGACTTATCAGCAGCCATTGCCTGGCCCCCTTGGTCCTAGCTTGAGTGGAGAGGGGGCTTGGGAGCTGATCATATGTAATATGGTCAGTCTCTAGGGCATTGTCCTGCTTGATAGGGCAGATGTCACTGTCACTTGCTTCTGCCATACATGAGCGGCCTTTAAACCATTAAACTATTCATTTCCGATGATAAGGGTTTAGAAGATATGCTATTCAAATCGACGGGACGAAATCAAGTAACCACAAAGAAATTATAAGTTTTGAAAAATACAAATAATGTCCACCGAAATACTCTATTTATTGACTGATTCTTTCCTTAAGAAAAAAACTCTTTTCACATTTAAAGGTCGCTCATGAATGGCAGAGATAAGGGACAGTGACATTGCCCTAGCAAGCAGGATAATGCCCTAGAGACTAACCATATACATCATATGATCAGCGGCCAAGCCCCCCTCTCCATCGAAGCTAGGACCAGGGAGGGCCAGGCAATGGCTGCTGATGACTCAGCAGATAGACCTATAAACTCCCCCAAACCTTAGCTCCCAAGGATGGTAAGGTTGCAGATGCTAAAGGCACTAACGAGTCTGAACGGGACTCGAACCCCCGTCTGGCAAACACCAGGCAGAGACGTTACCAATCAGGCCACGCCTGTTAGTTATTCTCAGGCCATCCCTTCTTTCCCCTTTTTCAGGCTTGGGTTAGAAGAATGACGTCACCTCCCCCCAACCCCCCCCCCCCTTTTTTTTCTTTTTTTTTATAAATATTCTTCGTAAGCTGATACTAAATTAAAAACTGTATGCCATTCATTTGCATTCTATTTTTCTATCTTTCTCCCATAAACAAAAAGGAAATTTTTCTTTTGCATGTGTACCCAGTACTCTTAACTAAAGTAATTACAACAACCAGTAGAGGAAGAATCTCTCTCTCTCTCTCTCTCTCTCTCTCTCTCTCTATCGTCAACAAAACGTAAGCAAGTGTGACATAAATTAACAGTCTTGTTATAGATTACTCGGTATAACAATGAAAGTATAACAGCGAAGATAATTGACTCCAGAGGGTGTAGAGTCAGCCACCTTAGTAAAATACCTAATCAATCTGTGTCACCCGAAAGAAAACTAAGATTCTCTTCAAGACCACCGCCCCTATAACATCCATTTAACGCCCTATGCTTTACGGAAAAAATGCCCTACGCTTTACGAAAATAAAACCGCCCTGAGCTTTATGAAAAAAAAACGCACTATGCTTTACGAAAAAAACGCCATATGCTTTATGAAAAAAAACAACCGCCTTGAGCTTTATGAAAAAAAAAACGTCCTATACTTTACGAAAAAAAAACCGCCCTAAGCTTTATGAAAAAAAAACCGCCTTATGCTTTAAGAAAAAAAAAAAGCCCTATGCTTTACAAAAAAAAATACGCCCTGAACTTTATGAAAAAAAAACCGCCCTATACTTTACGAAAAAAAAACGCCATGTGCTTTACGAAAAAAAACCGCCCTATGCTTTACGAGAAAAAAAACACCATATGCTTTACGAGAAAAAAACCGCCCTATGCTTTACAAAAAAAAGCCATATGCTTTACGTAAAAAAAACCGCCCTATGCTTTACAAGAAAAAAACCACCCTATGCTTTACGAGAAAAAAAAAGCCATATGTTTTATGAGAAAAAAAAAACGCCCTATGCTTTACAAAAAAAAAAAGCCATATGCTTTACGAAAAAAAAGCGCCCTATGCTTTACGAGAAAAAAACCACCCTATGCTTTACGAGAAAAAAAAACGCCATATGCTTTATGAGAAAAAAAAGCCATATGCTTTACGAAAAAAAAACGCCTTATGCTTTACGAGAAAAAACCACCCTATGCTTTACGAGAAAAAAAAACGCCATATGTTTTACGAGAAAAAAAAACGCCCTATGCTTTACAAAAAAAAAAGGCATATGCTTTACGAGAAAAAAAACTGCCCTATGCTTTACGAGAAAAAATAAACCGCCATATGCTTTACGAGAAAAAAAACGCCATATGCTTTACGAGAAAAAAAAACGCCCTATGCTTTACAAAAAAAAACGCCCTAAGCTTTACGAGAAAAAAAAAAACCGCCCTATGCTTTACGAAAAAAAAAAAACGCCATATGCTTTACGAAAAAAAACCACCCTATGCTTTACGAAAAAAAAAACCGCCCTATGCTACGAGAAAAAAAACGCCATATGTTTTACGAGAAGAAAAACCGCCCTATGCTTTACAAAAACAAGCCATATGCTTTACGAAAAAAACCGCCCTATGCTTTACAAAAAAAGCCATATGCTTTACGAAAAAAACCGCCCTATGCTTTAGGAGAAAAAAACGACACTATGCTTAATGAGAAAAAAAAACGCCATATGCTTTACAAGAAAAAAAAACACCCTATGCTTTACGAAAGAAAAACGCCCTATGCTTTACGAGAAAAAAAAACGCCCTATGCTTTACAAAAAAAAAACCGCCAAATACTTTACGAAAAAAAAAAACGCCATATGCTTTACGAGAAAAAAACTGCCCTATGCTTTACGAGAAAAAATAAACCGCCTTATGCTTTACGAAAAAAAAAAACACCCTATGCTTTGCGGAAAAAAAAACCGCCCTATGCTTTACGAGAAAAAAAAACGCCATATGCTTTACAAGAAAAAAAAACCACCCTATGCTTTATGAAAAAAAACGCCCTATGCTTTACGAGAAAAAAAAACACGCCCTATGCTTTACGAAAAAAAGACGCCATATACTTTACGAAAAAAAAACGCTATATGCTTTACGAGAAAAAAAACTGCCCTATGCTTTACGAAAAAAAAAACCGCCCTATGCTTTACGAAAAAAAAACCGCCCTATGCTTTACGAGAAAAAAGCCGCTATGCTTTACAAGGAAAAACAAAGAAAAAAAAATAGGGCGCCCGCAAAGCATCTTCAAGCAGAACTTATGCTTACGGATGTTCCTTTCTGTCCTGGGATTAGAGGATGTGTGAACATGCTGCGATGCCTCAGAAATGGACTTGTCCTCGACCGAATCCAAATACCATTATACCATGAATGAGAAGAGAGAGAGAGAGAGAGAGAGAGAGAGAGAGAGAGAGAGAGAGAGAGAGAGAGAGAGAGGGGGGGGGGGGGTTTTAACTAGTCAAACACTTAACTTCAATGTTCAGATGCATGTCAGCTACAAAAATAGTCTTTAAAAAAAAAAGAGAGAAAAAAAACGTAGTTTATTTAATCATAAAACTTTTCTTTCATCGTCTTATCAGTTAATCCTCTTGTTTTGACATCCTACACTAATAAATGCAGAATGGAATTTGCACATTTTGTAGCTCATTATTTATGTAGGAAGTCCCTATTTAAACTTGAATAATTGTGAAATATATCATTACTGTGATAAAAGCTTACCATGCGTCTGCATAATGCATGAATATGAATGAATGGATATAATGTCCTCTATTTATTTACTATGTATATAGTGTACATATATATATATATATATATATATATATATATATATACTTATATTTATATATGTATATATATATACATATATATATATATATATATATATGTATATACTGTATATGTATATATATACATATATGTCTATACATATATATACATATATATATATATATATATATATATATATATATACATATATATACATACATATATATAAATACATATATATATATATATATATATATATATATATATATATATATATATATATATATATATATATAAGAGAATATGATGGATTGACGAACTATTAATAATAATAATAATAATAATAATAATAATAATAATAATAATAATAATAATAATAATAATAATAATACTGAAGTGACGCGAGTCATCTGTGCTTCTGTTCTCGCCGAAACGTCAGGGTCACTAGTATCCGAACTTTACATTTGTGTGTGTAAGTTGGCATGAATAAATTCGCGCGTTGATGGCAGAAGAATAAATGGTGTAATCTGTGCACTTCATCTTGGGGTAGGATAATCTCCACCAACAGCAAAGCTATGATAAAGACATTAAGATAACCTTTAGTGAAGAAGCTTAATGCAGGCATTATTAATGGGCTATTTTTATGCATGCGATTGTTACTATTTGTTTTGAAATGTTTGTGTTTTCCAGAGCCTTTAAATATGCGGCCCCAAGACTATATAATAAGCTCCCACGAAACATCCGAATGATTGAAGACATTAAGGCTTTCCAAGAGGAAACTGAAGACTTTCTTATTTTAACAGTCATACAACAGTGGCGATTTAACAGTAAATGAAAAATACGCGATATGAAACGTTAAATACTCTGAACGAACAAGGTAAAACGACAGTGGAGGTTTTGTAGAGAGTGGGGTTCCCCTGCTGTATGGGACCGGAAAAGCAGCCACCAAAGTACACGTATATCGAGATACTCTGACTTCTGAATCTTATACATTTTTAGCGAAGGATGACTGTCCCCATAGTTTTATGTGCGTTTGCTGATTCTGATTATCAATTTGCATATTAAGACGACAAATATTCCAAGAGCATAAATACGATGTCACGAAGCGGTTTATCATTGGCTCAAATAAATCAAATCTAAAAACTAGTAAACCAAATGCTTCCATTTGATTTATTCTTAGATGCTGTACCAAAAATAGGTTTATTATCAGCTCATAAAACTTCATTATTTCCTGTCATAAAGAACATGATATGGAAAACGATGGTGTACGATGAACTATTTCTTTAGCCCCACAGTTTACTGATCAACTCTAAATTGATATTGAAGTATTGAACCTAATATCTAATATCAAGCTAATAGGCATATTGAAAAAAATATATACTCAAGTAGGAGAATTCCTTAAGTATAAATTGTACAATCTATAGTTTAAGGCCGCCCATGAATGGCAGAGGCAAGGGACAGTGACATGGCCCTAGCAAGCAGAACAATGCCCTAGAGACTGACCATATATATTATATGATCAGCGTCCAAGCCTCTCCTCCATCCAAGCTAGGACCAGGGAGGGCCAGGCACTGGCTGCCGATGACTCAGTTGATAGACCTATAGGCTCCCCCAAACCTTAGCTCACAAGGATGGTAGGGTTGCAGACGTTAGAGGCACTAACGAGTCTGAGCGGGACTCGAACCCCCGTCTGGCAAACACCAGGCAGAGACGTTACCAATCAAGCCACAACAACCCAAACAACATAAAGTTTCTTCAAATTATTCAAAGTTGTCTATCTACACTTAATTAAGCGAATGTTGGCCAATTAAGTAATCAAATTTTAAGGGCTTCTCGTCATTATCAGTATCACTGTCATCATTATTCTTATTCTTACAATGAAGAGGCAGAGCTGTTTAGCATGTGATTTACGACTGTTTTTTTTTTTTTTTTTTAAAGAAAATGAATCACAATTGCTTAGCAAAGTGAGCTGTTAAATTTATGTTATGATTTAGAATAGAAAGAGTAAAGTTAAGAGGCAAGAGAGCCTTATACTTAAAGCTTCCAAATCAACAAATGAATTAAAATTAGATAAAAAACGATTTGTGTAGTGTTAACAAAAAATCCGAGGAAGGGGATAAAAACATAGATACTAGAGAAAAGAAATAGACTTCGGTACATAGAATAGATCATGATGCAAGAAAAATCTTTAGTCAGAGACAGGCTAAGAATTTGAGAGGAAAACGAAGTGATTGAAAAAATCATGTGCGCGAAAATAAAATTGCAATGATATGCTATAAATGAACATGTTCCTACGGAAGGAGAATCCTTCATACATATTCTTGTTCCGAACACTTACATAGCTTACCTTAAGGATGATCGTTCCTATATACTCAATGCTTCCAATTAAAGCATAATCAGTAAAAATTCATAGATCAGGAGTCCAATATATCTACTGTAGGCTCTAGAGCCTTTAAATAAGCGGCTCCGAGACTATATAATAGGCTCTCACGAGACATCCGAAAAATTGAAGATATTAAGGCTTTCAAGAGGAAACTGAAGACCTTATTTTGTGACTGTTTTGACAGTGATGATCAAACAGTAAGAGAACAATACGCATTGTGAAATGTTAAATGCTCCCGTGGAGGTCCTGTAGAGAATATGGTTCCCCTGCTGTACAGGACCACATAAGCAGCCATTAAAGTAAAAATCAAAGTAAATAAATTGATGCAAGACGCTTACTTGAACCCGGTTAACTACCAATAAAATATAATGTTTATATGGAAATATCAATAAAAATTACCCTTTTCTTGGCAAGTTGCTGTGATAGGTATTGAATTTACAGAAGTTCCTGTACATCAATAAGTACAATATAAAATTTTCATACTAATCTAAACAGGCTGTTAAGTCTCCTCAAACATTATAATACGATTCTATTTCACAGTTTAGGAAGCAATACTGTATTTTAAACAGAACAAAATGCATCATGAAAAAATTCTCATATGAATATATCTAATATCCTATTGACAGCAATTAGAGTATCATATTATGTAACAATGGTAGACAATATAAAGATCTATCAAAGTATAATAATTTGGTTACTTACGTTGCCGGCAAGAGAGTAGTTGGAGCTTCCGGAGAGTAGCCAGGTTTGTCAAACACAAAGAGCACAGGTGGCTCTTTTGTCTGTACTTCATACCTCGAATCTCCAGTTTCGTGAGAATCATAGTAATAATCGAAATCTTCTTCATAGCTGTACTCTGTAGGAACGTGTCTTCCTCTAGTCTCATCCTCAGTGGCTGAGGAAGGCGGTAAATTAGGGGTCAAAGGCGCATAGGGCCCAGGCAAAAGCTTCGGACCATATGGATACGGGTTGTTTCTCAATCCTGACCTGGGCTGAGAAGGAGGGATGGGTCTTGCTGGTGGTAATTTCCTAGGTTTGCTTGGCTGAGGCTCTGTTCTTTCTTCTTCGTGGTCACTTGGTGGGGATTCAGGGGCCACTGGCACTGCTGCAAATCTTCCAGAAGGCACAGGACTGACCAAATTCAGGGAGGATAATGTCGGTGCTTCTGTTCGCAAAATGTCTGCATGATGGACCCCAAAGTCATAGTACTCAAAGTCACTTTTGATGAAATCTTCTGGAGGTGCCTCTAGACTTCTTAACTTCTGATGGTCTAGCAGGCCTAGCAATTGACCATCATCTTCAGCAAGCATTTCAAGCCTGGGCTGAGGTTTGTCAGTAGCCATTTGAGCAGAACTGAAAGAGGGAGACACACTAGATTCCGCCGAGGGTAGCATGGTTGCAGTGACTGGTAATGGAGTGATTACTGAAAAAGATTCTGGGTAAAGTTCAGAAGAATAGTCAGATCTTCCCAGCTTGATTTGACTCTTTTGATGACTAGATGAATCAGAAGGTATAGCCTCATCAAAATCTCCTTTTGCCTGTGCCAGGCTTTTGAGTTCCCTTCCATCCATGACTATCTTGTGACTATCACTACTACTTACATCGTCAGGAAAGTGTTCAGGCTTTGGTATTTGCTGGTCAATGCTAGAATCCGCTAAAGGAGGTACTTCTTCCGTTCCACTAGACTGAATGTGAATTGTATGACTAGATCTGGTTGGGTCAGCACGTTCACTTTGTAACTGCCCTTTTGTGAGTTTTCTTCTTCTGGTGCTAGTTGTGTGATTTCTTCTTCTATTAACTTTTTTGGTATTTCTATTAAAATTTACATTGATCGGTGGCACAGGAGTTTTATATACCCGTGCTTTATTTTTAGGAATTTGGGGTAGTAATATTTGTACTTAGTAAAGTAGTAGTTGAAGGTGGTATGGGTACCATAGTACTAGGAGCTGAAGACTGCAGTGTTGGTGTTGTCGTCTCTAGATGATCAATTGTGGCTGCGCTCTCATTTGTGATAGCGATGGGATTTGACACATCCATTCCCGACCATGAAAGGTTCACCCCAGATAAACTTTGATTGAAGGTAATATCTGTGAAGTTAAAATCCGAATCCGTTAAATTGGCTTCCTGGTCCTGTAGGGCATTCTCCAGAGAGAGAAGCCCTGCCAGGCGAAGGACAAACATCGCCATTGCTCCTGCAGGCTCTACCATACCGCAGCCTGGAAAAAAAAAGTTTGTTAATAAAGGTGAATCTTCGTAATGCTAAAGCTAAATTTATATCTGAAGTTACCTTTACAAGTGAATTTTCATTATTTCTAAAGCTAATATTAATTATCAGTACCATATCCGCAAACAAGTACTTCTTCACTTGAAATTTAGTGTTGGCAAAATTAACCACATAAAATAAGCACTAGACAAGGTCTTGCAAAAACTTTACCCAAACAAACTATCACATCACTTTCTAATTCTCTATTTAAGAACCAGGAAACGAATGTACTCATTGCTATGAAGTAAAAACGTCATGGAGATTTATGAGCAGCAAATGGACTGGACCACGGTCTCGGAGTTCGTGCACTAGATCTAAGAAGATCGTTTTTTGTACAAGTAAAAAGGGGCCATTGCGGTTCATATCGGATAAGGATGCAACGGGCTGGAATACAAAAACTTGGCTTTTGTTTTTCATTGGATAACCAGGCAAGACTGAGAGGGTTCTAAAAGCTTGACTTAGCTTATGCAAGAAAAAAAATCCTTAAGCATCTGCGTGAAAGGATGGCAGAAATGTGTTTTTTTCTTTTTTTTTTCTTTAACCAAAATCAAGCTAAAAATACAAAGCCCCAGTTTAACTTTCTTGCATCCCCCCCAAAAAAAAATCCACTGCTAAAAATTACTCGTGAGTCTCCCGAAACTCGAGAAGGGTTCGATATACAGAACTCGGACCATAACGATTAAGTCATTGTTTACGCAAGAGACGATAACATGAACCTTACAGGCTTTACAGGAGTTTTTTCCCCCCGAGAGTTTTTATAATCTTTATCCATGTTTATTGAGTCAGTGCAGAGATGGGTGGCCGACAACACTGGTGATTGGTTTTCGGTTAAGAAAGGAGACTCTGCAAACCTATTCAGATCCCCCCCCCCCCCCCCAAAAAAAAAAAAAAAAAAAAAAAAAAAAAAAAAAAAAAAGCAGAATTAATGGTGAAGGAACTTAAGCAGCTGATGGATGAAGAATTGTTTGCTTAGCCAAGTGTCACGTGGGTGGTTATAACACAGATAAGGCTGTCCCTTCTATGCAGTGTATACACACATACATGCATTAGGAAAGGAGGTCATTATTATTATTCATTCTCGTTTTACTCTCATTTGAGTCTCAGTTTTAAGACTTTATGATTATTCAATCTCGTATTACTCTCATTTGAGTCTCAGTTTTAAGACTTTATCATTATTCAATCTCGTTTTACTCTCATTTGAGTCTCAGTTTTAAGACTTTATGATTATTCAATCTCGTTTTACTCTCATTTGAGTCTCAGTTTTAAGACTTTATGATTATTCAATCTCGTTTTACTCTCATTTGAGTCTCAGTTTTAAGACTTTATGATTATTCAATCTCGTTTTACTCTCATTTGAGTCTCAGTTTTAAGACTTTATGATTATTCAATCTCGTTTTACTCTCATTTGAGTCTCAGTTTTAAGACTTTATCATTATTCAATCTCGTTTTACTCTCATTTGAGTCTCAGTTTTAAGACTTTATCATTATTCAATCTCGTTTTACTCTCCTTTGAGTCTCAGTTTTAAGACTTTATGAGTATTCAATCTCGTTTTACTCTCATTTGAGTCTCAGTTTTAAGACTTTATGATTATTCAATCTCGTTTTACTCTCATTTGAGTCTCAGTTTTAAGACTTTATGATTATTCAATCTCGTTTTACTCTCATTTGAGTCTCAGTTTTAAGACTTTATTATTATTCAATCTCGTTTTACTCTCATTTGAGTCTCAGTTTTAAGACTTTATGATTATTCAATCTCGTTTTACTCTCATTTGAGACTCAGTTTTAAGACTTTATTATTATTCGATCTCGTTTTACTCTCATTTGAGTCGTCATTTTTAAGACTTGAGTTGTATCTCACTAGCCACGTGCCCTCCTCGTCCTGGCACACTGCAGACAGCCTTTGATGATCGAAGATTTGCAAGCAATACAAACAGAGATCCTTTATATTGTCACGCTTAATCTCAGGAGTGCTTGAGAGAGACATTGTGTCATCAAAGCTGCTCCCACGTTAATCGTTAGATTACCCTGACACTTCTATATCACTTTAATTCTGGTGATCAAGTGCTTATCAGCTCCCTCGGGGAAAAAAAAAATTGTTTGGGCATGTATTTGAAAGCCAGTTTTTATGCAACAGATGCCCGCCATGACCTTTCGTATAAGTATGATGACCTAGATTATACTTTTTTTTTGCAGGACAAACATTTCTGCATTAAATTATTATCGCTAATCTCTTTTCTTTAGCGAATTAAACTGTAACTGTTGTGTCGATACAAGTTACGGCAAAAAAAAAAAAAAAAAAAAAAAAATTTTTTTTTTTTTTTTTTTTTTTTTATATTGACTACTGATTTTTATTGTGAATTGTCTGAGTTGTGTCCTGGATAATAATGACATTGTTAATATCATTAATAACGGAACAGATACTAGAGATTATAGTCAACTCAAACTACTTTTGAAAATCGGTTGAAATAATCAAAAGATCAGATATTCATAAAAACAAGATCGAGTTCATTCCACGCTCCTTCATTTACATACATTCTTATCATTAATGATATGGCTACGACTTAATGATGACTTCAACCTAGACAATTCTGATATCTCAATAATTGATACAAAAACGAGATATTCTTTTTTATAGCAAAAGGAAATTTTAACCAATTTTTTACCTTTTCACCAACGTTTACGTCCAACAAAAAATATAAAAGATGTTGTTATAGATTACCAAGTGGGAGAGATTATGAAAGAAAACTTTTGATTGTGTATCAAAGACACTTGTCACAGAAGAGCAAACGATTTTATAAAGTTTTTTTAATAATCCCAATGATAAAACCAATTATTATTATTATTATTATTATTATTATTATTATTATTATTATTATTGTTACTTGCTAAGCTACAACCCTAATTGGAAAAGCAGGATGCTATAAGCTCAGGGGCCTCAACAGGGAAAATAGCCCAGTGAGGAAAGGAAATAAGGAAAAATAAAACATTTTAAGAACAGTAGCCTTAAAATAATTATTTCCTATATATCAAGATCTTGTCATAGATTTGTCATAATCACAAGTGACAGAAATGATAAACTGGTGAAAATGTTAGTAGGTGGTGATTGGTATTTTTCACATAAGATATAGACAGATTAATTTCAATGTTAATACATACATGCCAAAAGTCTATATTGAAACAATTAATTATAAGACTTTTTTTTTTTAATTTTAAAATCTTTTCTTAATTAATTTTTTTTTAATTTTAAAAAATCTTTTTAATTTTAATAATCTTTTTTTAATCTATAGATTGTATAAATGCTTCCCTCAATAATAAAAACACATCTTGTCACTCCAGTAATACAAATTATAGACATTGCCAATGCGAATACATGCGTAAATTGTCTTCTAAATTCCTAAGTTAAAGAGTTTAGCTGAAAACACATATTTTCCCAATGAATGTGAAAGAAATGGAAATTGTTGATCACAGTCTGCAGGTAAAATCAGATTAAGACCTCTAGGAGGAAAGAGGTGAAGAGAAAATCCACTTTTGACGGCATTTGTGGACTATGAAAAAGCCTTTGATAGTGTGCACCGGCCTATTTTTTGGAAAGCCCTGCAATATTATGGAAATCCTCTTAAATATGTGAATTTGATTAAGTCTGGGCATGAGCAAAGCAAGTGCAAAGTTAAAGTTAATGGAGTCTTATCAAATGAATTTCAGTGAACAGTGGAGTACTCCAAGGGAATGTGTTGTCTCCTATGTTGTTTATCCTCCTCACGGATTTTGTAATGCGTAAAACAGTTGGAGATGGTGTAGAAGGATTGGACTTGATTGGTGATAGGAAATTAGAAGAACTAGAGTATGCTGATGATGCAGTCCTTGTTAGCAGAACACCATATGATTTGCAATGCTTGCTTACCAGAATGCATGAAATATCACACGAGGTTGGGATCAAGATAAATAAAAGAAAGACAGAGATGACGAGAACGGAGTATGCAATGGAAGATGAAAAAAAGTATCATTGGAAGGATAAAGGATTAATGAGGTAGAATCATTTAAGTATTGAGGAACTGTGATCTCCAATACAGGGTCTCTAGAATTAGAGTTCAGTGAAAGGTTCAAAATAGCAAATCCGGCAATGGCTAGGTTAAGTAAAATTTGTAAATCAATTCGCCTGAAATTACATATAAAATTCAGACTATATATCAGTTAAGTGAGATCGGTGTTACTATATGGATATGAGTCATGGTATGACAATGAAACAATCTTCAATAGATTTAGTAGATTTGAGAACAAAGCCCTCAGAAGGATATTGGGAGTTAAATGGCAGGACAGGATTAGAAATGAAACTATAAGAGAGATTACTCGAGTGCCATATGTGAATAAGATCATAGTGAGGTGTAGATGGAGATGTTAATGGAAAATTTAGAGGAAAATTTAGAATCTTTTTTAATTAGTTTACTCTGTTAATGGAAAATTTAGATGAAAATTTACAAGAAAATAATTTTAATTAATTTACTATTTTAATGGAAAATTTAGATGAAAATTTAAAGAAAAATAATTCTAATCAGTTTACTTTGTTAATGGACAATTTAGACAAACTTTTTTAAAAACTAGAATTTTAATCATTTCACTCTGTTAAAGGAAAATCTAGATGAAAATTTTGAAAGAACAAGAAATTTGATCAGTTCTCTCTGTTATTGGAAAATTTTGATGAAAATTATTTATTTTTTTATCAGTTCACTCTGTTCATGGAAATTTAGATGCAAATGCAGAAAAAATATTAAAAATTTTATTTGGTTAATGGAAAATTTCGGTGAAAATTTTATTAAAAAAAATAATTAGTTTACTGGTAATGGAAAAATTAGATAAAAAATTTTAAAAAATAGTTTCAATCAGTTTATTGTTAATGGAACATTTAGATTACAATTTGGAATAATTTAATCGGTTTACTCGGTTTATGGAAAATTTCGATGAAAATTAAGAATTTTAATCAATTTACTATTATTGGAAAATTTAGCTAAAAAATTTGGAAAAAAAAAGTTAATCAGTTTACTCTGTTAATTTTAAATTTAGATGAAAATAAAAAAATAATAATCTGAATACGTTGTTAATATAAAATTTAGGAAAAAACTAATCAGTTTGTTCTGTTGATGGAATATTCAATAAAGAAAATAATCAGTTTACTTTGTTAATGGGAAATAAAAAAAATTAAAAAATTAATTAGTTTACTTTGTTCATGGAAAATATTGAAAAAAAAATAATCAGTTTACTGTTAATGGGAAATTAAAAAAAAATTAATCAGTTTACTGTTCACGGAAAATTTAGAAAATAAATAATCATTTTACTCTGTTGATGGAAAATTTTGAAAAAAAAAGTATCAGTTTACTCTGCTTATGGAAATTTGGAAAAACAAAAATTAGTCTACTCTGTTGATGGAAAATTTGGAAAAAAAATTTTAATCAGTTTACTCTGTGAATGGAAAAAAAAAATAATTAGCTAACTTTTTTATGGAAAACAGGAAATTTGGGAAACTTTTTTTAATCAGTTTACTCTGTTAATGAGAAACTAAAAAAAAAAAATAATCAGTCTACGGTTCATGGAAAATTTGGCTGCCTCTGAAATATGAAGAATAATGATGATAACACGAATCAGCGCATGCGCGCACACACGTTTTATTGGTCTTTCGGAAATCTTCGCCATTTTCTGATGACATCTCAGGGATTTTTATGGCCTCCGATATTGGCCATATTTGGGAGTTGGGATATGGCCCATTTCGCCCTTCTTTCCCCTTCCTGCTCTTTAATCTATAAAATTTCTAAGGAATTTCTATAGAATTTCTATGGAATTTCCATAAAATGTCTATGGAATTTCTATAGAATTTCTATGGAATTTCTATGGAATATTTATGGAATTTTTACGGAATTTCTATGGAATTTCTATGGAATTTCCATAAAATTTCTATGGAATTTCTATAAAATTTCTATGGAATTTTTATGCAATTTCTTTGTAATTTCTATAGAATTTCCCGCTTTGTCATCGCCAATATTCAAGCTAATTGAAACGGATTTTTTTTTCTGATTTGATATTGAATATCTGATTTTCATTTTGGTTGAATGCTAGAAACTATTCTCGTTTTGCTAATTATCCGATTTTTTTTATTTTTGGCTTTTCAAAACATAAGCATGTGGATTCATTTGATTTGAACTTGATAATAAATTAAATATTAATTTTCCTTTTTTCAATGTCATTAATGACGTTAGTCAGGTAACTTAATAATAATAATAATAATAATAATAATAATAATAATAATAATAATAATAATAAATACTACAACTGAAAAAAGACAAAAACTATGACGGAATATATACACCATTACTTTTACGCTAACAAAATGATGTCTTGAAGGTGAAAGCCTCAAAATGTTAGCATAAGTCATCTCTGTGTTCAATGAGAGAGAGAGAGAGAGAGAGAGAGAGAGAGAGAGAGAGAGAGAGAGAGAGAGAGAGAGATGACCAAATTATCTATCATATCTTGAAACAGCAAAAGCATAACCATGATGAACAAATGCATAAAAAAAATTAGTTTAAACAAGAATGATCTTGACTGAAAACTTCAACATAGCAGAAATATTATACAATTAAAATGTCGCCTTATGCAGAAATATAATCAAATTTATCTCAGCTGTAAATAATTAAATTACCCTGGCTTCAATGTCCGGTCAAGTAGGAACGCTTAAAGATTTAAAGTGCATTCATGAATGTCAGAGGCAGGGACAGTGACATTGCCCTAGCTAACAGCGCCCAAGCCTCCTCTCCACCCAAGCTAGGATCAGCCAGGGAGGCCTAGGCAATTTCTGCCGATGACTTAGCAGTTAGATCTATAAGGTCCCCCAAACATCCCAGCCTTAGCTCACAAGGATGGTGAGGTTGCAGACACTACAAGAAAATATCAACCTTGAGAGGGACGCTAACCACAGTCCAGCATCTCACCAAGCAGGAACGTTTCCAATAGCCCACCACAACGTTTTAGGCATATTGTATTATATATAATTGTGTCACTGCCGACAGTGACAAGAGGGGCCAGGACCTTCCACCTTCCTTCATGGAGACTGCCTCCGATATGGAAAAAATATTAAATCGCTGGTCTTATAAACAGTGAAGTTGAGCTGCATCTGTCAGTATTTGCAGCAGTGGGCAATGACAAAAATCAGATGTATGCAAACACACACACACACACACACACACATATATATATATATATATATATATATATATATATATATATATATATATATATATATATATATATATATATATGTATATATATGTATATGTATATACATATATATATACACATATATATTCATATATATATTCATATATATATGAATATATATATATATATATATATATATAATGTATATATACATGTACATATATGGATAATATATATACATATATATATATATATATATATATATATATATATTTATACAGTATATATGCATGTATATATATGTATGATATACATATATAATATATATATATAAATAAATATATATAAATATATATAAATACATATATACATATATACATATATATATATATATATATATATATATATATATATATATATTATATTTTACTATATTAACATATGCTTCCCTACTTTAGTTCCAACCAATCACAACTAAATAATTAGAATATATATATTGCTGCTCACGACGCTGGAGGTACAGCAAGAGTTAATGAAGTGGTCCCTGGAACTTCACACTAGCTCTGAATTCGAACCCGGAACTCTAGCTTGAGCGGCTAGCGTTCTAACTACACAGTTTTTCATTGTTATATTTCTTAAACAGTTACGTTGTTGTTTTTAGTAATATTTATAACTAAAACTAAATTGAAATCAATAGGAATATACTAGCAGAAAAGGCAGACTTTAATTACAATTTATTTATTACACAGAAACGGACATGCATTATTATTATTATTATTATTATTATCATTATTATTATTATTACATGCTAAGCTACAGCCCTAGTTGGAAAAGCAAGATCTCTATAAGCCCAGGGGTTTCAACAGGGAAAAAAGCCCAGAGAGGAAAGGAAAAAAGGAAAAATAAAATATTTTAAGAAGGGTAACAACATTGAAATAAATATCTCCTATATAAACTATGTAAACTTGAACAAAGCAAGAGAACAAATAGCAATAAAATAAATCGATAATTGATGCACAAATTTATGAATAATCATTAAAGAAATTAAACAGAATGGAAATGGAATTAACAGGAGAGTAGAACGCAAACCTCCAAAATGTTACCAAATGAACGCGCCCAACAAAATCCAAGTTGAAGTGATGTTTTAATCAAGACTTGCAGCTTTTATCTCGCGAATCTCAAGTCTCGAGTCCGAATGATGTCATTAGACTAAGTAACCTTCATCATTAAAAGATAATCAAGCCACGAGAGAGAGAGAGAGAGAGAGAGAGAGAGAGAGAGAGAGAGAGAGAGAGAGAGAGAGAGAGAGAGAGAGAGAGACTCATTTGCAAATGGATCGCCTAAAACATGCAACCGACCATCTGCCTGGCTATATCAGATAACGCCACGAAGAATACAGGAAAAGAGGTGGTAATGACGTCTGCTTAAATTGATTGCATAATTCAGTTCTTGAAATTGTTGCCTTGATGAGAGTAATTGTTCGTGGGCGGAGGGAAAGAGGGCGTGTCCTCAGAGAGAGTTGGATTGAACTTAGCGCAGTATTTCTTTGGTATTATGTTCGTGCAATTCATTTATCGTTATATATATATATATATATATATATATATATATATATATATATATATATATATATATATATATATATATATATATAAAGATATTGTAAATAAACCATATTCTTAAATCAACAAAACCATATTGTAAAAAAAAAAAAAAAAAAAAAAAAAAAAAAAGATATTGACAGGGAAATGTTACATCAACAAAATACGTTTCTATCGGTATGTTATTGATAAATACAAAATATGTGTTTTTATTAGGTTAATGTCTTTGTTATACGTATTTACTTTCGTCACACAGAAAAAGATATAGCCTATCTATTATAGTCGTTTATCAATGGAAAACTATGTCATTCTTTTATCTATTGGAAAGCAACTTCCCTTACTTTTAGATTGTAAATGAAATATTATTTTAGACTTCAATAAATATTCAAAGTTTTTTTTAGGAGCATTGGTCTATAGCATTACTGTATTGGTTGAACTTTGAATGAAAACGGGTTATCGCTAAGGTTTACATAAACATTATCGTTACTAAAATATTCCTATAATAAAACCAAGATACAGGTACTGAATGATTGATTGAAGATTCGTGTTTTTACTAATATGCGAAAAATAAATGCTTTCTTTGTATTATTTACATTTAATTACAAATGTAACTATACAATAACTTCATATTACAGAAAACCAGATACAGTATCATCCAATAAATGTAATAATGTTATTCATTGTAGCAGTTATTTTCGGGTGCAAATTACAATTTAAGTTACACTGAAGTCCTGTCGTATTTTGTTTACAATAAACAAACACATTAAAAAAAAACAAATGTAATTATACAATAACTTCATATTAGAGAAAACCAGATACAGTATCTCAAATAAATGTAATAATGTTATTCTTTGTAGTAGTTATTTTCGGGTGCAAAATTATATCTAAGTTACACTGAAGTCCTGTCCTTTTTTTTATGTTGACAATAAACAAACATAAAAAAAGCAGAATCCAGTTGCAACTTCAGCAAAGAAAATACTCAGTTCGACAGAAGAGGAGGAGGACCAAAATCGTTTAGAGCCATCTCCCTTGTGTAAGTGGTATCAAGGCACAAAAATTCTATACAGTGTAAAAAGGCTTCAAAACAACATTTGACTATATTTAATAAGACGGGAGCGATGTGTTAACCCAGGTTCAAATGTCAGAGCGTGGGTAAGAGGTCCAACATCGTCTTAAATGCCTTTTGTTTGGGGTGGGATATTGTCTCTGACTTCGTCACTTGGAAGCAGAAGGATATATAATCTACTCCTCCCAAATGTGACACTTACATGATTGAATATATAAATTAAACATGGCTATCCTTATCATTAACTTTCAAGGTGGATATAAACATACAAAGTGAAAAGGTATAGATATTGATAAACAACTAGCTTTTAAAGTTACTAAAGAAAGCAGAAGGAAATATAATCTACTCCTCCCAAATGAGTGACACTTACATGATTGAATATATAAATTAAACGTGGCTATCCTTATCATTAACTTTCAAGGTGGATATAAACATACAGTGTGAAAAGGTATAGATATTGATAAACAACTAGCTTTTAAAGTTACTAAAGAAAGCAGAAGGAAATAAAATCTACTCCTTCCATATGAGTGACACTTACATGATTGAATATATAAATTAAACATAGTTATCCTTATCATTAACTTTCAAGGTGGATATAAACATACAAAGTGAAAAGGTATAGATACCAAATTGATAAACAACTAGCTTTTAAAGTTACTAAAGAAAGCAGAAAGAAATAAAATCTACTCCTTCCAAATGAGTGACACTTACATGATTGAATATATACTGTACATTAAACATTCCTATCCTTTTCATTAACTTTCAAGGTGGATATAAACATACAAAGTGAAAAGGTATAGAAACCAAATTGATAAACAACTAGCTTTTAAAGTTACTAAAGAAAGCAGAAGGAAATAAAATCTACTCCTCCCAAATGTGTGACACTTACATGATTGAATATATAAATTAAACATGGCTATCCTTATCATTAACTTTCAAGGTGGATAAAAACATACAAAATGCAAAAGGCTAAACAACTCGTGACTCTCGAGTGAGAATATGTAAACAAA
>NC_090735.1:136581702-136588043 GCF_036898095.1 Palaemon carinicauda | reverse complement strand
ATGAGAGAGAGAGAGAGAGGAGAGAGAGAGGAGGTGAGAGAGAGAGAGAGAGGAGAGAGAGAGAGAGAGAGAGAGAGAAAAGAAAATATACAGGCATTTAGGAGAGAAAAAATAAAATATACAGGCATTTAGGAGAGAGAGAGAGAGGAGAGAGAGAGAGAGAGAGAGAGAGAGAGAGAGAGAGAGAGAGAGAATAATATAATAATAATAATAATAATAATAATAATAATAATAATAATAACATTAATAATATCCTTTATTTCCAACGTTACATAGGGTATTCTATACATTTAGCTTAATACTGTAGTAGTAAAAATATTAGAATCATATTTTCACTAATCATCAGCAGTCCCAAATTAATAGAATAGTATGTTTCATGATAGTATTATCATTATCATTTACTAGCCAAGCTACAACCCTAGTTAGAAAAGCAAGATGCTATAAGCCCAGGGGCTCCAACAGGGAAAAATAGCCCAGTGATGAAAGGAAATAAGGAAATAAATAAATGATGAGAAAAAATTAACAGTAAATCATTCTAAACACAGTAACAACGTCAAAACAGATATGTCATATATAAACTATAAAAAGACTTAAGTCAGCCTGTTCAACATAAAAACATTTGCTGCAACTTTGAACTTTTGAAGTTCTATTGATTCAACCACCCGATTAGGATATCATTCCACATCTTGGTCACAGCTGGAATAAAACTTCTAGAATAGCAGTAATAAAAATTATTAATGATGAAAACTAAATTCTAAAATCGGCTAGAAGCCATGACAGCGTCCCTGGCCCTACAATTAAGACGAGAAATTTGCAAACCTTATTACGAATAAATTAGGCTCAAACTGCGAAACATAACCGCAGGGTAATTCAGGCAGCAATCACTCATCCTTCACGATCTGTGAGAAGACATGTGAAGGCCATGTGGACACAGCTTTATATACCATCTTTTACTTATGCAAATGGCTCGTTCTACCCTTCAAAAAAAAAAAAAAAAGAAAAAAAAAATGGAAATTGAACCGTCGGGAAACGAAATGAGTCTACTTCTAACCTTCCCCGAACAAAGAGGAGAGATATTAACTGTCTCTTTATAGATAAATGTGATTTTATTTTGAAACATACTAGTGGTTTCTATGTGTCTCATTGGTCCGTTTGATTGAGAGATAATCGCAATATGATGATATGATTTTTCAAAATGGCATTAGTAAAAATATCCTCTTGAATCTGATTAGAATTTTCGTTGTTATATTTGATAGCATTGTTTCGATACAACTGGACAATTTTAGGTCAGGATTGACAACATATATCAAACCCAACCACTAAGGGGGGCAAGCCAGACTCAACTTGGTGCAGGTCCCAAGCCCGGGTAAATGGGGAGGGTTGGCGGCAAGAAAGGCATCCGGCCATGAAAAATTAGCCAAAACGAATATGGGCAGTGAATATTATCAGAATAAAATTAATGCTGGATGGAGAAAGCTGGCCAAAAACATCGACCCCACATAGAAGTGGGAAAAGATGCAAAGAAGAAGAAGATTGAGAATATATATCAATATTCACATACAACAGAAGTACAACAGAGAAATTTGCAAATTTCCTTTATCAAAAGATATCTGTCCAATGACTTTTTGAATTCAAGAACAATCTAACTTTCGTTAATCATTAACTTACCCTTTGTGATTTTTTCCAAACAAACCCCAAATATAAAACACTTTAAAAAAAACGTAATTTTAATCGGAAATTCTCAGTCAAAATATACTGTTCTCAGGCGTATTTCAGTAAAATACGGGCGACAGTAATTTTACCTTACTTTGTTAGTATCTTTTATGGGCTGGTGACCGTAATATCACTCATATGCGTCAATATATCCGTTTTTAAAACGGTAAAAATCCAGGTACAAAAGTTGCCAGACATTTACCATTTCTTTTAATGCAAATTTTTAAGTGTACTCATTTTAGAAACATTCAGTGAGTATCATTTAGTAAATAAAAAACACACAGATGAAAATCACAGGACAACAATCATCTGTGTTTTCAAAACCAATTGATATTCCCAGCACCAACAACCAATGTATAATTTCAACACAATACCCAATGTGACAGGTAACCTCACGAGAAAAACCTACATCATTTCCATTTCAATATTCAGCGAGACGAGAGACCTAAAGCTTTCATCAACCTTCGGTTATACTTTAAGTAACGCCAGAGACCTCGGGGTCATTCCGAGACAGGTTCGTGTTAGGCAATATAACCAAGACCTGGGTCACGTGTTTATGGGCAGTTTCACGGTGTGGTGACAGTGCTCCGCGGCCCACGACTCCATCATAAGCAGAGCTCTTTCACAAACTTAGGAAGCTTCTACCTTCGTGTTTTATCTGAATATACCTAAAGCTTTTATATTGAATAATGTATATCTTCCATTTCTATGAATTGCTCAAGAGTTCTCTTGCTTGAGGGTATACTCAGGCACACTATTCTATCTTGTTTCTCTTCCTCTTGTTTTGTTAAATTTTTTATACTTTAAATAGGAATTATTTATTTCAATGTTCTTACTCTTCTTAATCATTTGATTTTTTATTGTTTCCTTTCCTCCCTGAGGTATTTTCCCCCTGTTGAAGCCCCTGGGCTTATAGCATCCTGCTTTTCCAACTAGGGTTGTAGCTTAGCAAGTAATAATAATAATAATAATAATAATAATAATAATAAAACCAAATATAGAATCGTGAGGAAATACACGTAAGAGTACGCAGGGTATCTCACATAATCCAATTTATCCAGTCGATTTGTGCCTTTGTTACACAACTCTCGTCTAACCCGATGTTATAGACAAATTTAAATATATTTCAGCAAACCCATCAACAATATAAGTAAACAAACATCTCCCCTTATATAATAAAGAGCAAGTGACTGGATATATATATATATATATATATATATATATATATATATATATATATATATATATATATATATATATATATATATATATACACACACACCGCACACACACACACACACACACACATATATATATATATATATATATATATATATATATATATATATATATATATTATTTCCGGCCACACTCAACGACATTGCCAGACGTGTAACTGCTTGATCTCTCCCCGTCCATGTATGGGCGAGAGGGAGTAGTCATACCCTGGTGAAAGAGGGTACCCCGAGAGGAAAATGGGGAAGGGTTAGGCAAGGGGTTGAATCTGTGTGTATGTGTGTGTGTGTGTGTGTATCTAAATGATTAGTCGTCACTTCTGAATGGTCGCGTACACTAGTAGAATATAATACACAGCTAAATCGGTTAAATAAATTAAAAACCTATTTACATGCTGTTTTAAAAGACACTAAAACTATAAAAAAAATGTACTTTGTACAATGTACAGTGTACTTCCTTGCAGTTTTGTAACACCTGCAAGGAAACCCCTTCCCACATTTTATATTCCGGCGATTAATTCGGTATCACCTTCTTTCCATCAACAACTGGTCTTTAGAATTCTCTACTTCTTCTGTTTTCCCCCCATTCCAAAAATTCTGTTTTTTCTTATCTTTGATATTTTTCCCTATTTCGTAATGTCTGGGATTGATAATAACATTACATTAGATTCATGCCACACTAGTCTTTTCACGATAATAATAATAATATAATAATAATAATAATAATAATAATAATAATAATAATAATAATAATAAAACTTCTAACCTACTTAAATTCAGCAAGGATTTAAAAAAAAACAAATTACATTACATATACATAGGCCTATATATATATATATATATATATATATATATATATATATATATATATATATATATATACATACATGGGTATATATATATATATATATATATATATATATATATATATATATATATTATATATATATATATATATATATATGTAAAGAGAGAGAGAGAGAGAGAGAGAGAGAGAGAGAGAGAGAGAGAGAGAGAGAGAGAGAGAGAGAGAGAGAGAGCTAACTAGGAAACAGAATCTTATGATTATGTTCAAACGTTATTTCCAGTTTCCATTAACAGGCGTACACTGTATTCGAACTAAATTAATTCTGCGAAAGTTTGACTGGAGGCATTCTCAGAAGGAGAGGTGAATAAGAAAAAATAGAATAACAATGGTGTATAATAAAAGGAAAAAATAACAGTGCTGTAGAAAAAAAAAGTGAGGCGAGTCCTTACCTTTGTTATATCAGACCTCGATAGAATATTAATACCTTCAGTCCGACCTCGCTTTAATAACACAACAGTCCACTGACATAATCAAGCGAGTCAATGTTCCTGTGTCTTCGCATGTTCGCGGCAAAATTGCAACAAATTCTTCTTATATTGCAATGATTCGCTGCCGATATATTTTTACAAAGGCGTTATAATCCCGCCTGAAATAATCCTTATTCGATCACAATCACATTTTCTCTTACAATTTCAAACTTTTCAAATATTCAAACTCATCATCTGAAATGGAAAGTCACTTTGAAACACAGTAGTTCGGTCTCGCGTAATGTATGGGTAATTCCTTCAGTGCCATTGGTTAAAAAAAAATCCTTTGACAGCAGAATTAACGTCGTCGGGTTCGACGCTGAAACGCGAAGGAGCTGTGCCCACAGGAACCGTGTGACGACGACGTGGAAGGAGGAGAAGGAATAGCAGCAGGAGGCGCGGAGGGAGGCGAGGAGGAGTTAAGCGCAAGATGCGTGACTAGACTGGCGCCCAAAAAGTTACCCACCGTACGCCCCCAGCTCTCCTATTCCTGCCCTCTCTCTCTCTCTCTCTCTCTCTCTCCTCTCTCTCTCTCTCTCTCTCTCTCTCTCGACGTACAGACGAACTAACAGCTGCCTTCATCATATTCGGCGGTCATTTTTCTGGTTTGTTATTATTATCATAGCAGTGGTTCATAAATTCTGCCACCAGATGGCACTGCCTTTGTCTGAAGCATGGCTATCAGTGGGCATCTGGCCGGCCACAAGTTGACAACTTAACTTTCAAGGTAGCACTGTTAACGTCGGGAAAATTACTGAATATAATGGTAAATACAACATAATTCACAACATTACTTTCAAAGTTAGTAAGATTTTTGCATTGGTAGTTTTAAAACTACAATATTGCCATTTATAAAGACAGAAATTGAATGTGTTTGACATGAAGTGTCTAAGGAGTATGGCTGGTGTATCTCGAGTAGATAGGGTTAGGAACGAAGTGGTGAGGGTGAGAACGGGTGTAAGAAATGAGTTAGCGGCTAGAGTGGATATGATGTGTTGAGTTGGTTTGGCCATGTTGAGAGAATGGAAAATGGTTGTCTGCTAAAGAAGGTGATGAATGCAAGAGTTGATGGGAGAAGTACAAGAGGAAGGCCAAGGTTTGGGGTGGATGGATGGTGTGAAGAAAGCTCTGGGTGATAGAGGATAGATGTGAGAGAGGCAAGAGAGCGTGCTAGAAATAGGAATGAATGGCGAGCGATTGTGACGCAGTTCCTAGTAGGCCCTGCTGCTTCCTCCGGTGCCTTAGATGACCGCGGAGGTAGCAGCAGTAGGGGACTCAGCATTATGAAGCTTCATCTGTGGTGGATAATGTGGGAGGCTGGGCTGTGGCCACCCTAGCAGTACCAGCTGAACTCGGTTGCGTCCCTGGTTAGGCTGAAGGAACGTAGAGAGTAGAGGTCCCCTTTTTGTTTTGTTTCATTGTGGTGTCGGCTACCCCCCAAATTGGGGAAGTGCCTTGGTATATGTATGTATGTATAAAGATCAGCGCCTAGTATATGTCTCGCTTGCTTTTCATGATAAACGGTAAAAACCGAAAACGTCTATTCATTGAAAAAATGAATTCCACAGTTATTTAATTATTTAATTGAAAAAAAAAATTCTGAAACGCAATAGGACCAAAAAAAACCGGATTGAAAATGGCGATGAATAAACACAACCAATTCCCCTCTCGTCTATTATATTTCAAAATAAAATAAAATAAAAATAATCTACAAAATACTACTTAAATGAATCCATCTAATTCATCAGAATTTAATGTCTCCTGTAAGTTCAGAATTTGGCTCTCAGTCACCTATATAAAATATCAAACTATCCAAATTTACATGCTCTAAAATTTCGCCGAATTTTCATAACAAAATTCAGCAAAAAATACTCCCCCAACACCCCCAAAAATAGTTGTAAATGTATCTTTTTTTTTAAATAACAAGAATCAACAAAACCTTAAAACTGAAAGAAAAAAATCAGCAGACCAAACACATAATGTCTTTAATTAAGTCTATACATGCGTAGCCTAAACAGTATTGTACTGTTGTGCAAGCATTCTTATACAACAAACCAG
>NC_090735.1:136571702-136576702 GCF_036898095.1 Palaemon carinicauda | reverse complement strand
AGGTTAAATATTGCTTTATATTTATTTATTATTCCTTCAATTGCTTATATTGCTGGTGGAAAACTACTTCCTTTTACGTCTAATAATAATAATAAAAATAATAATAATAATGATAATAATAACAATAATATTAAAAATTATAATAATAATGATAATGATAATAATAATAATAATAACAACAATGATATTAATAATAATAAGGATGATGATAATAATAATATTAATAACAAGAATAAAAATTATAATAATAATAATAAAAGTAATAATAATAATAATAATAATAATATTTCTCTTTATCTATTTTATTATCAATTTATTACCACAATCATTCTTTTTTTTATTTGCACAAAAGGGGTTGAGTTTTGGTATTGTTTGTTTATTATCTATGCCTGTGCTTATGTTTTTTTTTTTTTTTTTTTTTTTTTTTTTTTTTTTTTTTAACAATAAAATCATGGCGACATGTTCCCAAAAATTAGACCCAAGTTGAGCCTTGCGATTTCCAACAAAGTAATAAATTTTTAAATATATGTGAATGTAAGTTTTTGGGAGAAAGGGGATTTTGAGACTAGAACTACTACACATTGATAGGTGTGTGTGGCGTTCTAAAGCAGTTATTATTAACATTATTATTATCATCATGATCATCTCCTCCTACGCCTATTGATGAAAAGGGCCTCGGTTAGATTTTGCCAGTCGTCTCAATCTTGAGCTTATAATTCAATTCTTCTCCATTCATCATCATCTACTTCGCGCTCCATAGTCCTCAGCCATGTAGGCCTCGGTCTTCCAACTCTTCTAGCGCCTTGTGGAGCCCAGCTAAACGTTTAGTGAACTAATCTCTCTTGAGAAGTGCGAAGACCATGCCCAAACCATCTCCATCTACCACTCATCATGATCCACATATGGCACGCGAGTAATCTCTCCTCTAGTTTCATGTCTAATCAGTAATCCCGTTCTGCCATTTAACTCCCAATATCATTATTATAATAATTACTATTGTTATCACTATCGTCATCAAGAAACAAACAAAGAAATCTAATGAAAATTAATATGAAATGAAACGACCACTGTAGTATTTATCAGAGAACAGCCGAGTCATTTCATTCCCAACTAACTTTTGTCCGTTTTTATAGTTGGTAACATAAAACAGTGTGAACCCCTTTCACGACATCTTTAATGGCCTCCTCTAATGCCTAGATGTAAAGAATAGTTATTAAAAACTTACAACCATTGTACTAACAGTAATATCTCCACAAAGCTATAATTTTTTCATGCAATTAATTCTAATAGTCAGGCCTTCTCCATCATGCGGCTCAATACTACACAGTATTCTAGAAGTTTTATTCCAGCTGTGACCAAGTTGTGGAATGGTCTTCCTAATCGGGTAGTTGAATCAGTAGAATTTCAAAAGTTCAAACTTGCAGCAAATGTTTCTATGTTGAACAGGCTTATATAAGTCTCTTTATCGTTGATATATCAAATATCTGTTTTGATGTTATTACTGTTTTATTGTTAGTTTTTTCTCATCGTTTATTTACTTCCTTATTTCCTTTCCTCACTGGGCTATTTTTTCCATGTTGGAGCCCACGGACTTATAGCATCTTGCTTTTCCAACTAGGGTTGTAGCTTGGCTAATAATAATAATAATAATAATAATAATCATCATCATAATAATATCCCTCTCCTTTCCGTCTATAGTCACGATAATTCTATTGTTTATAAGTCAGGACCACTACAGCAGCTGCTGTGAAGTCGATCAGCGGAAGAAATACCCCTTGGCCTGCTGACCCTGACCTGTAACAGGACATAATGACCCTGACCTGTAACAAGATGTAATGACACTGACCTGTAACAGGATGAAATGATCCTGACCTATAACAGGACATAATGACCCTGAACTGTAACAGGACGATAATTACCCTGACCTGTAACAGGACGTAATGACCTTGACCTGTAACAAGATGTAATGACCCTGACCTATAACAGGATGTAATGACCCTGACCTGTAAAAGGACGTAATAACCCTGACCTATAACAGGACGTAATGACCCTGACCTGTAACAAGATGTAATGACCCTGACCTGTAACAGGACATAATGACCCTGACCTGTAACAGGGCGTAATGACCCCTGACCTGTAACAGGACGTAATGACCCCTGACCTATAACTGGACGTAATGACCCCTGACCTGTAACAGGACGTTATGACCCTGAAGTGTAACAGGACGTAATGATCTTGACCTATAACAGGACGTAATGACCCTGACCTGTAACAGTACGTAATAACCCTGACCTGTAACAGGACGTAATGACCCTGAAGTGTAACAGGACGTAATGACCCTGACCTGTAACAGGACCTAATGACCCTGACCTGTAACAGGGCGTAATGACCATGACCTGTAACAGGACATAATGACCCCTGACCTGTAACAGGACATAATGAACCTGACCTATAACTGGACATAATGACCCCTGACCTGTAACTGGACGCAATGACCCCTGACCTATAAAAGGACATAATGACCCTGATCTATAACTGGACGTAATGACCCTGACCTGTAACAGGACATAATGACCCCTGACCTATAACTGGACATAATGACCCTGACCTATAACAGGACGTAATGACCCTGACCTATAAGTGGACGTAATGACCCCTGACCTATAACTGGACGTAATGACCCCTGACCTATAACAGGACGTAATGACCCCTCACCTATAACTGGACGTAATGACATTGACCTGTAACAGGACGTAATGACCGCTGACCTGTAATAGGACGTAATGACCCCTGACCTATAACTGGACGTAATGACCCCTGACCTGTAACTGGACGTAATGACCCCTGACCTATAACAGGACGTAATGACCCCTGACCTGTAACAGAAAGTAATGACCCTTACCTGTAACAGGACGTAATGACCCTGAAGTGTAACAGGACGTAATGACCCTTACCTATAACAGGACATAATGACCCTGAAGTGTAACAGGACCTAATAACGTAATGACCCTGACCTACAATAGGACGTAATGACCCTGAACTGTAACAGGACCTAATGACCCTGACCTTTAACAGGACGTATTGACCCTGACCTGTAACAAGACGTAATGACCCTGACCTGTAACAGGACGTAATGACCCCTGACCTATAACAGGACGTAATGACCCCTCACCTATAACTGGACGTAATGACCCTGACCTATAACAGGACGTAATGACCCCTGACCTATAACTGGACGTAATGACCCCTGACCTATAATAGGACGTAATGACCCCTGACCTGTAACAGGACGTAATGACCCTGACCTATAAGTGGACGTAATGACCCTGACCTATAACTGGACGTAATGACCCTGACCTATAACAGGACGTAATGACCCCTGACCTATAACTGGACGTAATGACCCCTGACCTATAACAGGACGTAATGACCCCTCACCTATAACTGGACGTAATGACCCTGACCTGTAACAGGACGTAATGACCCCTGACCTGTAACTGGACGTAATGACCCCTGACCTATAACAGGACGTTATGACCCCTGACCTGTAACAGAAAGTAATGACCCTTACCTGTAACAGGACGTAATGACCCTGAAGTGTAACAGGACGTAATGACCCTTACCTATAACAGGACGTAATGACCCTGAACTGTAACAGGACCTCATAACGTAATGACCCTGACCTATAATAGGACATAATGACCCTGAACTGTAACAGGACCTAATGACCCTGACCTTTAACAGGACGTATTGACCCTGACCTGTAACAAGACGTAATGACCCTGACCTGTAACAAGACGTAATGACCCTGACCTGTAACAGGACGTATTGACCCAGACCTGTAACAAGACGTAATGACCCTGAGATGTAATAGGACGTAATGACCCTGACCTATAACAGGACGTATTGACCCTGAACTGTAACAAGACGTAATGACCCTGACCTGTAACAGGACGTAATGACCCTGACCTGTAACAGGACGTAATGACCCTTACCTATCACAGGACGTAATGACCCTGAACTGTAACAGGACATAATAACGTAATGACCCTGACCTATAATAGGACGTAATGACCCTGAACTGTAACAGGACCTATTGACCCTGACCTTTAACAGGACATATTGACCCTGACCTGTAACAAGACGTAATGACCCTGACCTGTAACATGACGTAATGACCCTGACCTGTAACAGGACGTATTGACCCAGACCTGTAACAAGACGTAATGACCCTGACATGTAATAGGACGTAATGACCCTGACCTATAACAGGACGTAATGACCCTGACCTGTAACAGGACGTAATGACCCTGACCTGTAACAGGACGTATTGACCCAGACCTGTAACAAGACGTAATGACCCTGACATGTAATAGGACGTAATGACCCTGACCTATAACAGGACGTAATGACCCTGACCTGTAACAGGACGTAATGACCCTGACCTGTAACAGGAGGTAATGACCCTGACCTATAACAGGACGTAATGACCCTGAACTGTAACAGGACGTATTGACCCTGAACTGTAACAAGACGTAATGACCCTGACATGTAATAGGACGTATTGACCCAGACCTGTAACAAGACGTAATGACCCTGACCTGTAACAGGACGTAATGACCCTGAACTGTAACAGGACGTATTGACCCTGAACTGTAACAAGACGTAATGACCCTGACATGTAATAGGACGTAATGACCCTGACCTATAACAAGACGTAATGACCCTGACCTGTAACAGGACGTAATGACCCTGACCTGTAACAGGAGGTAATGACCCTGACCTATAACAGGACGTAATGACCCTGACCTGTAACAGGACGTAATGACCCAGACCTGTAACAAGACGTAATGACCCAGACCTGTAACAAGACGTAATGACCCTGACCTGTAACAGGAGGTAATGACCCTGACCTATAACAGGACGTAATGACCCTGACCTGTAACAGGACGTATTGACCCAGACCTGTAACAAGACGTAATGACCCTGACATGTAATAG